>NW_005842878.1:601066-615371 GCF_000455745.1 Alligator sinensis
CTCCCCTGGGAGTCTTCAAGAGGAGGTTAGATAGGCATCTAGCTGGGGTCATCTAGACCCAGCCCTCTTTCCTGCCTATGCACGGGGTCGGACTCGATGATGTATTGAGGTCCCTTCCGACCCTAACATCTATGAATCTATGATCGGTGGCATGTCCTCTTCCCTTCTTTCTCCCTCCTGCACTCACTTCTGCCACTGTTTCAGGTTGAACTGCAGGCAAGCAAAGATCCAGGGCCATACCTACAGCACTCTGTCCAGGCTGTGGAAGAAAATGGACTCAGCTTGGGCCAGTGGCAGCAGTAGCCAGGTTAGCCATTCCTGCCCTGTACCCCTGAGTGTTCCCCACCACCTGGAAACAGACTCAGGGAGGGGGAACTGGCCCACTGCCACTGCTGTCCCTGGCTGAGATCCACTCCCTTTACAACTTGGTTGGCATGGTAGACACAGTTCTGGAGCTTCTACTAACTCAGCCAGGGACAGTATCTGCAGCAGTTGGGGAAAAAGGGACAAGGAGTGGGGAGGGTAGGTGCTGCTGATCACAGAGGGGAAGGGAGGAGTACTGAGAACAGGGACCGCTCAGGAGTCTTGTCAGACTCAGGGACTTTAAAAAAACATCCCTGGCTTCAGCTCCATTGCCATGGCTGGCCCGCTGTGGTGGAAGAGAGGCTACAAGTGGGTGTGCAACCACTCCTGCAGTACTGATCACTGCTCCCACATGTCCCTTTACAAAATCCTGGATCCACCCATGCTTGCACATTTGTTCAGTAAAAGCTATCTTTCTAACATTGTGCTATGTCCTTACTCCTCGCTCAGCCAGGTCAGGAGCAGTGCCAACCTCTTCTCAGTTGGAGGGGAGGGGCTGGGCCAGGGCCAGAGATGGGCTTGGCGGCTTGGGTGTCTATAGCCACCCCAAAATTTGCCTTAGTTTCACCATAGCCACCCTTCCCAGCCGCTGCTTGCCCACCTCATGCAGCTGAGCCCACCCTGCTCCCATCTACTCTAAGCCTAGTCCCCCACCAGGAAGAGGCTTGCACTGCCCCTGCCAGGAGTGTTGCAACTTTGTGGGCTCACCTGTGTGGGGTGGGTGGGGAGGTGGTGGCAATACCAATGGCACTAGGAGGGGTGGCTATTGGGGTGGGGGGCTACAGCCCCCTCAAACCTCCCCCTACCACTGTCACTGACCATGGTCTCACATCATGCTCAACCCCTGGAAACCCAAAAGTGTGGGTTCAAGCAGTCTCCTCTGGACACACTAAGTCAGCTAAACACACTGAAGACTTTGCTCAATTACAACCTATTAAAGTTTATTGAGTTCATGTTCAGTAGTACAAGAAAAGCAGAAAAATGAAACTGTCCCCAGACAAGGGTCACTGGGACCCTCAAAGCACAGCACCGCCTAGCACTGGATCCACAGCACTTCAATGCCTAAAAGCTGACTGTTCAACCTGAAATGCTAGGGTGCTGTATGTGTGGACACCTCTGACCAATGAAAACTGTGAAGCAGTTTCCAATCAGTGATATTTGGGAATAGTTCAATTTTTCTGTGTGTCCACACCCTAAAATATGGGAAGAGTTGATTTCTTCCAACCCTGGACAAGTATTACAACACAGAAAATATCACCAACACATTTAAAATTGTCTTGCTTTGCCACATACTTGGGTGACAATGATAAATTTCCCATCAGAATGTTACTCCACCAACTGAATTAATGTAATTTTTTAAGGTAGTACAGTCCTTTGTTCATGTTCATGTTACTTATGTTCTTCAGAATGTGTATAGCTCTCATACTACCATTCTTAACTAAGCTTTTTCAAGCTAGATACATCCTTCTATTCTTTTTTCTTGTCTTGCCTTATACATCTGCCATAAAACTGTTTTTGAGTTTTGTAGTGTTTGGCTTGATGTTAACCTTATAAGCAGCAGATTTCTAGATGTCACTTGGGATGAAATTTGTATATAAAAATAATTGTCTTGTTAGGGGCTTGATATGGCAAAAAGTCAAAATGTTCCATAAAGCCACATTACTTTTCTGTCATAGGCGGCTGTGTTTTAATCAAGTACAATATAGAATAATAATATTTATTTTTATACCATCACTGTTAATACAATTTGGACATAAAATGAATCACATGGGGTTTAAAATACCTATGTGAGACTCCTCCATTTCAATCCACATAGATTCATAAACCATTATTCAGTAACTTCCAAATCCAGGGATGAATATGTTTTTTTCTTATTATTTTAATTTTAATTTGTTAAATAATGATCAATCCTGCAATATGCTTTATGCATATAAAATGATGAATCCATGTACAGCCATATGTAAGTCAATGAGGCTGTGGGCTTGTGCACAAATCAACATACAGGAGTCTAAGGAAAGTCTCAGGAGCCAGTACAGTGTCCTGCAATAAGAAATGCTCTTGATTTAGAACACTAGATATATGAAAATAATCCAAATTTTGGATGTGTTCAGATTCAGATCACCACTTCATGCCTTGGGCCTAACTCTAATTACAACACACCATGTACCTGCCCCTGCAGACTTGCTTATGCTTTGCAAGAAAACTATCTCAAATTAGTTCATTTTTCATTTTAGCCTTTCACATTTCAGGATGTTTGCTTGTCAGACATGTTTAGATCTTGTGCTTTTACTATGATACTCGATTTCATGTGTGGAAGTAAAATAGGAAAATAGTTTTAAGTATATTGTTTTGTAGTCCATGCTGTCCCAGCCAGACTGCTACTGGTACCTGGAGCTCACCACTGTGAGATATGGAATCTTGGGAGAGGTGGACCTCTGGTCTGATCCATGACAGCATATTTTACGACAGTGTGTCCTTGTCTACATGAGACACTGACTGTGCAGTCATTATTATGCAGTCATTTACTACTTACATAAACTAGTACTATACGTCTGTGCAGTAACCAGAGTTACTGCACAGTAGCATCACCGAATGGCTTTTTCATGATGATGATTGCACAGGAGCTCATTACTACTGCACAGTACTGATGCATCACACTTCCTACCACGTGATGCTACTGGGCAGTAGCCATAATCTATGGTGCAGTCAGCATCTCATGTGGATGCACCCTGTAATTAGGTAATTTACACCTAGATTAAGTGTGCTTAGAAGAAGGACATAGTAAACAGAGTAGAGAGTAACTCCAGGCATTTTTTTGTTCAAATGAAGTACTCACTTCAGTGCATATCTAAATAAATTAAGAAACAACCCCATGGCACTATACAGATAAAATGCAAAAAAAAGTAAAAAAAATAAAAAATAAAAAGGAGAGCCAGGTGCCAACCCATGTGAATAGGGTCCTGACAGTTTAGTTATACATTTTTAATCTTTTCTTTTTGTTTTCTCCCCACCCTTCAAAATAAAGTTCTCATCAGTTGTTATTGGTCAGAACTTTTTCAGCAAAATAAAGATTAGGGACAAATCTTGGTCTCTGATGCCATCCTCTTTGCACCTCCCCAGAAGTATACAGGGATATTAAGTGATACAAGATTCTTTCCAAGGGATTCCTTTTATACTGCGCTTCTGACAGCCAGTATAGAGCTGTGAAAAGGATTCTTCTTCACAGCACCTGGTATGGGGCATTGTCAAAAAAAATCAGATACTGAACTAGTTGTATCAGTAGCCTGGTTCAGGAAATTCTGATGTTCCTATATGAAAAATGAAACAAACAAACAAAAATCTATAGCTTATTTTAACTTAATATTAGGGATGTGTGAAGCTTCAGATGCTGATTCGACTCGGAGGAGATTCAGCTTGATTCGGTGGCTGAATCTCCAAAACCAAATGAAATCAGGAGACCAATAAAAATGTCTGAAATGATTCAGAAAAGATTCAGAAAGCTTCAGAGATTCAGGCATTCCCCACTTACTGCTGCAGGGAGTTGGACCCCGTCTCTGTACTGTTAAGTAGCAGGTAGGAGATGGAGGAGGGGGGAGTGGACCATAGGGGGATCCCCACCAGGTCCCATCCCCTGCCTGCTCCCCCAGCCCCCAAGCACCCTGACCCCCACCCACTCTCCCAGCCCCCCCGCCGTGGCTGCCTCACCCGGCCTCAGCTCCTGGCTCTTTAAAAGTAATAATAAAAAAAGCCCTCACTCACCAGCTTCTGCCTGGTGGTGGGCGGGCAGCAATCCCCACTGTCCTGTGCTGCATGGGGGGCTTTGCCATGAAACCCCCAACCCCCACCCACTATCCCAGACCCCTTATGGATGCCCCCCTCACCCCAGCTCCTGGCTCTTAAAAAAAAAACAAAAGCCCCCTCTCACTGGCTGCTGCAGTGGCTTCATGGCTTCTGGGGGCTTGGCTCATGGAAGAGCCCCCCATGCAGTGTGGGGCAGGAGGGGCAACAGGGATCACTCCCCCCCCCCCGCCTGGCAGCAGACAATGAATGGGGACTTTTTTTTTGTTTTAAGAGCCGGGAGCTGGAGCTGGAAGAACAGGTGGGAATGAGGCCTTGTGACAGCCCCCTGCAGAGTGTAGGGCAGTGGGGATTGCTTTCCCCCCACCTGGCAGCAGCCGTTGTGTTTCGGGGTTTTTTTTTAAAGAGCTGGGAGCTTGCACCAGGCAGGGCAGCCATTGACGGGGCTGGGAGAGTAGTTGGGGAATGGGGCCTGGTTGATTCAGAGATTCAGCTGATTCAGCGGCAGATGAATCTCCAAATCAAGTTTGGCCAAATCGATTCAGGACAGTGATTTGAATCACCAAATCGAATCATGGTCCCCTGAATCGGCCAAATCCAAATCCAAAGCAAATACTAGCTGCTTTGCACAGGCCTACTTAATATAACTACAAATACTAATAGAATCTTATACTAAGAAAATGTAGTAGGAGAAGTATTTTTGAAACCAGACAGAGGATTCTACATTGTAAAGGAATAGCTTTGTAGACTAAAACATTTTATGAAAAACACTTAGAAAGCAGAACAATATAACTAGCAATTCCAAAGCTTGATACACACATGTTTCAGAAATCTATTGGGAAAGGAAGCTCCAGTGAACTAAGACTTCACAAAAAGCCCTGCAAGAATGCCTGGACCCTACAAGATATTATTTAAGCTAAAGTTTTCCTGTCATTGAATGTCAGTACTGATTAGATTTATTCCAAAAGGTATACTCAACAGACTTTAACTCACTATAAAGAATGTTACATGTTAACTTTAAATGGTTTCTGGAGCTCTTAACCCCTGGACTGTCCACACATTAACACCTAAGACTAGCTTTAAACACCCATTAGGTGGCTTCAAGTTACACCACTCCAGACTAGGTTTATCCTTGATCCATGTTACCCAGCCCAGTAATTCACTAATATGTAGCTACTGTAGGCTACACATTAGTGTAAAGACCCAATCTGCCCTCACTCCCCGCACTGGTCCGAGCCCATTGCCCCTGACCTTTCCAATCCGGTTACTGCCCCCCTCTTCCACCAGCCCTGATTGGCTTGCTGTTCCCTGCCCCTTGGAGTGGGCCCACCGTCCCCAACCCTGCAGCATCCTAGATCCCTACTCTTGCTTCCCTCCCCCCAGCTTAGTTTTGGCTGCCAGTGCTGTGTCAGGGGAACAGGCAGGGAAGGGGAACCTCCCTGCCCAGCCCCACTACTGCCATTGCTTCCACTGCTGTCTGGGTAACAGCAGCAACAGTGGCAGCGGCAGCAGCACCAGGGACCAAGTAAGGGGGTCCCTGTTCCTGCCTGCTCCCCCAGGACAGTGCTGGCAGCTGAAAGTAAGCTGGGGGTGGGGGGCAGTAAGGAGCCCTGGGAGTGGGGGTGCAGGGCAGAACCCCAAGGGGCAGGGGGAAGCCCCAGGAGGCAGGGGAAAAGCCAGGAATGGGAGGGGAGGGGGGAGGATTCTTACCTTTCAGTCTTTAAGGCCCCTGATAGCTTGAACATGTAACTGCTCCAAACTGAAGCCAGCACTAACACTGATCAACATTTTGAGTGACTCAAAGCACAACATGTAACTCTCCATTCTGGTGCACAAGTTCTATTCTATTGCAATGTTATCAGCTCCTAAGTAACTAAAACCAGAATAACAGAGTAGAGAATCCAGGCATAAGGTTAGTTAGAATGGCCAGAGGCTGCTTGTTGCAGGTGTTCTCTCACTTGTTGTGGAGATGTAGGCCAAATGCCTCTCACCCATATGCTGCATGCTAAATGGCAATTTTAAAATGTCCCTTGAGCATTTCAAAGTGAGCTCAGATGACCTATGCTCCCTTCTTGTTTTCTCTACTTTTGTTGCAGCCATTATAAATTAACTAATATTGACATTATTAGCATTCTGTTTTTTTCCCCTCCTGGGAAAGATCTTTTTATAATCCATCCCCCACAGTGTGTTACCTGCTAGATTAGAGTGACAATATCAGTCAAGTTTCTTTTCATATAATTAGAGTTGTCTGAAATGCAAGATTATCCACTTGTGAGATTTTTTAAAACTTTGATTTGGTCTGAATTGGACTCTCTCTCTTTCTATATATATAAATATATTTAATTTCATAAATAAAAGATCCTAAAACACAGAAGCATTGTGTTTCCAGAACAAAGTATGATGCTTCACAAGACCCTATGCATCCTGAGGGAAATGATGTTAGTATTGGTAAAACTAACAGAAAGACGATTTCATTCAGCAGCTGCTAGAATTGGCTTCCACAGTAGTTGGGCAGCCAGCCATATAAAGGCTTCCAGGCTTGCTACCATTGAGCGAAAAGTCTGAAATCCTGGCAGTCCTCAGCTATAACCAGGGCTTTGGCTTCTACATCTGTATGAGGGAGCCTAGATTCTTGAAAGCCCTCTGTAGATCCAGGGCTCTTAGAGTTTCTGGGTTCCCTGTGTAGAGGTGAGAAGCACCAGGGATGTCAACAGCCTACCATGAATCCAGACACAGGTCCCCAGCTTCTGCTTTCTACACCAAAGGACAATACCTTTCTGGTTCAATCATTCAGAAATTTACATTTAAATTCAACCTTGCTAAAATGTTTGAACCCATTCTACATCTTTTGCGGGGAGTGCTTAAAACTAGGATTCAGAAAAGGCCTGACACTTTTATTACAGCACACATTTTGCTCTTATGTTTCATATCACAGTTAACGGTAGTATAGTATCTGGGAGAAAACAGCATGCACAGGCTTGTAGCCCTGAAAAACTATAGCAAAACTAGTGTGGGGAAAAAAGAGCTTTTGTGCAATAGATTATATTCAGCACACAGCTAATGTTTGGGCAGGTGAAGGTTAAAACATTTTCCTTGAACATAAAAACTAAAAACATTCATGCATCTCATTCCACCCTCCCTAACAGTTTTTTTTTCCCTTTTATAAATGAAGTGATTAAAATGCCAGTAAAGACCAATGATCCATCTAATCTGATATCCTTTTTTCAAGAGGAGTTAAAGCCAAATGATTCTTAAGAAGGTGAAGAAACTTCATAATGTATGCAGAAAATTGTGCAGCATAGGAGAAAATTTGTCCTGACCCCTAATGATGATCATTTTGTTTGAGACATTTTTGCCTTGAGTAGCTTACATTCCAAGTGTCCTGAAGCATAGGCTATGTTTACGGGTCTACATAAATGCATAACAATAATAATAATAGTCTATGCCCTTAGCCATGAGACTTGATAGCCCTTGTAATTTAATTTTAACTAGGGCATTGTATCTGCAGGTGCTGTCCTTATTCATACAAAAGCTTAAAAAAAAATCTTTCTTAGCTGCTTGCCACAAAATATCCTGCGGCAGCAATTTCTGTACCCTTCAGAAAAGAGATTCCACGGCCAAGAAGAATTTCCCTTCTGTGCAAAAAAAAAAGAGATAAACAGAAGCAATGAGCATTGTAACACTGACTGTGATATATACAACAAAACTCCCAACCTGATCCCTGCCATAGGCATATACAAATGGTTGGGGGGATTGGTAGAGCATCATTTGTTAAGTGAAGTTAAAGGTGACAAAATTATTTTATCATATGAAATTTTTCTCCCTCATGCAAAAAAAAAAAAAAACAACCCCTTTTAAAGACTTTATGTGATGACTGAACTTGCATGAGGAATGTATTTAAGGCATCAATGTCTGCACAGTTTATGCTAATCACTTGTCCCATGAAACCTGCTCTTTTTGGCTAACCATAGCAGAATTAGGAGTATTAAAAAATTGCTCAGGGCAGAAATTTGCCATTTTCACAGAAACAGTTCTTTTGAGAGAGATTTCTTTCAAAATTACATTTTCATTGCTTGTCAAAATGTTTGTGATGAGAGTAAAAAAACCTCAGTTTTCACAAATGGAAAAATATGATTTTAAACAAGATAATCTACTTTTTACCAGCAGTGATACCCTTATTTTTTTTTTCATATAACCCTCTTGAAGAAGATATATCCTTTATCAGTCTGTCAGCATAAAATGTCTGACTAGCTTCCATTTTGTATTGTGTGGAAAGTTAAGGTACATATGAGCATGCAGATAAACCACCATTACTGTGTAGAAAATTATAACTGGACTACTATCACACTGACACGGGCACCCAGACTTCTGATCAGGCATAAAGTGGAACTTAGCTAATATTTTGGCTCTTAATATAAATTACATAATAGACCCTTTTTCTTCCTTCAAGGAAGTATATTAACACTATTGCCAAGCACTGTCTTCATCTCTCTTAAACCATATTCCACACATGTTATTAGGGTGCAGTTATTACTTCAGCACATGCTTTACTTTAAGCCTATTTACTTAAATGTTTAAAATTATGCACATGTTGCAGTACACTCCTGAATCAAAGCCTTAAAAATACTTACTAGTCCACTACCCAAACAAGAAACAGAGCTACAAAAATATCAGGTAATCTATTTGTTTTGGGGGAGGGAAAGGGTCGGGAGGGTGAGAGCAGGCTGCAACCACATAGTTGAACCAAAAGAAAGTATGGAATTAAAATACCATTTTCTCCATAATGAAGAGAAATCTTAAACTTCATCCTTATTTAAACAGTGCTAAATACGCTCCTTTTAAAATGAATACCATCTGTCTCTCTGGTATCAAAACAACAGTGTCCTAGGCTAGGGACAGAACATACACATAAGCTGGTATAAGTGATGAGAAGCCAGTTAAACTTGTAGCAGAACAGAAGTTCAGGGCACATAGACAGGTTTCAAAATGGCCAAACCTGGTTTAAGATAGACCTGGATAGATGTAGTAGCAGACTTCACTGATTTGGGTTAAACCAGTCTATCAAACTTCTGTCCCAGATCCCTTCCCAACTCAAGTTACTCCAGAATCCCAGAATGCTTTGGTCCTTCCTGCTAATGCCATCCTCACATGGAGCTGCACTAAAACTCAGTCAAGTTTGGCTGCTCCAAGCTGTCAGCTGCAGGTGGGAGAAGTGGGCAAAGGGTGTGTGTGTAGCTCAGTAATTTTCTATCTTTACACAATGTCCCTAGGCGCGGGGAGGGGAGGTAGAGAGAGGAGGCAGTGCTCATCAAAAGGGAGGATTGGGCCCCTCAGAGCTCTGGGGAAACAGCAGATGCCCAGCAGTAGGCACCTGGTGCAATTCCTCCAATCAAGCCAGGCTGTTTGCTGGAGATTCAAGGGCTGGAAGACAGCAGCTGTTGGACCTCCCAGTCTCAGGGCTGTGCCAGGCTGGGAGATGACAACTGCCACAGTCTCTCAGCCTCAGGGTTGCGTGATCCTCTGATCTCCCAGCCTCAGGGCTGCATGCATCTCCCCGGCTGGGAGATGGCAGCTGCCATGGTCTCCCAGGCTCAGGGCTGTGCTGAGCCAGGAGATGGAAACTGCCAGAACTCCTAGCCTTGGGCTATGTGAAATGCCCACACTGGGAGATTGCAGCTGCTGTGGTCTCCAAACTCTGCACAGATCTACTTAGCAGCCCCAGGAGCCCATAGGGCTGCAGGAGGTATGAAGAATCATCCCCTACCTACTGACCTGACCAGTGGAGGTACTGTGGCTGTCATGTGTCATCCGTCCATCCTCCTTCCCCTCTTCACTACCCTCTCTCTGCCAAAGGCAAACTTCTGTTTTGTTCAATCCTGGTCTAACCTATGCCTTACAGAAACCTGCATAGGTTTGAGCAATTTCACTTCAGGGTTTTTTATGTCTGTAATTAGCCCCAGTGTTCAATTTTTCAACTTAAAGAGGCATGTTTATGAAAAAAATAATCCTGGTTTTGGTCACCCTGAAGCAGCTATAAAAAAGAGTCTGAGGATCTGCTCCTTGCTTCTACCTCTGTGGTACTGATCACCCTAGCTCATTAATAGTTTATGCTAATGTATTTTCAAGAGTGATTTTTCTTCCTTGGTACAAGACTTGCTTATTATTATATTTAGAAAACCAATTTGCTTGCTAAGTTGTTTTACCACTAAACAAACAGGAAGAATGACAAATCTACAAAGATAAGCCATTGCACCAGACCCAGATGGTAAAGGATATTGTATTAGTCAGTATTTATGTTTTGGTAGCGCCCAAAGGTGACAATAAGTAGCTGCTACCATTCTTTAATTTACATCCTTTTCCATGTCCTTCTGGCCTCACAGAGGATAAATTACATCAGTTTTATATTACTGATGAAACTGGTCTTAAAGTTCAAAGCTTGCTGATTGCTCAGAAGTCGTGACAGAGATACAGAGAAAAAAGTACAGCATTGTAATTTCTTCAGATAATATATTAATTTCATATTTCACAAACTTGGTAGCTGAAGCAGAATGATCAATATGCAAAAAAGAAATAGGTGACAGATGCATATCGATACAGATATTAAACTAATCTTTTGACTCATGCAATTTCCAATTCACTTACACAACACAGGAGAGAAACTTGTTAGTGTGCATTTGGACACAACATAATGAGGGCAATTTGAATGACAATAAAATTGTATTAAACAAGCCAACCTTATCATAGCCAAATAGCACAGAGTGACTGGGAGCTGGGATGTGGAAAGATTTCAGCTTTCAAAACATCTCACTAAGGTGATGCTGTGACCTTGGGAGCCCTTCTCAGGCAATTCACAGAGTAGTGGCAGATCTTGAGTTCTGGAAATGTTTGGTCTAAATTCTTCAGTTTTATATGCCACACTAACCTTATTTTCTTTTGTTTGAAGAGTTAGTTGTTCCTGTTTCTGTTGTATAGTTCTTTAGGGTGGCCAGGCCAGGAAAGAGAAGGATGAAAGGATAGAATTAGTTTAGCCCTACAGTCCATTTTGTGTTCCACCATTTAACTCTCCTACATCTATACTGTCAAGTTGGTAAAGGCCAGATTAAGAAAAGGATATGGGTATTGCCATGGATGACTGGCACCTCCTGAGTCTGGGGGGGAACCCACAAAAGCCAGCATCAGTGGTGGGGATGGGGCTGGCGAGCACCCACAGAAGCCTCTGGTAGTGTTGGTGGCAGGGGACAGCTCTGTCGGGGTGGGGGGGCACACACCTATAGTGGAACCCACCACCTGAACTTAGGCAACTAGGCACTAGCATGAGTTGGGAGAGGAAAGGATCCCCAGCCCCAGGCACTGATTCAGAGGTCGCACCAGAATGGCAGCCCTCAAAAAGCCTGAGTGCCAACCCCGCCCCCCTCCCCCACACTCAAAGTGGCAGCAGCCTCCATATAAGGAGGTAATTACTCACTTTTCTCCCCTCCCTGCATCACCCAGGGAGCCAAAATTTTAAGTTACACCTATGTTGTAATTGTTGGGTTGATTTTACCACCTAAGTCCATGTGTAGATGAAACAAAAGGTGCGTGTGTACAACATTTTAAAGCAGAATAAATGCTTTTCCATCACTATAGTGGTGTCAGTGGTGGCATATAGTGTGGTGTCAGTGGTGGCATATAGTGATGCCTTGGTGGCATATTGTGCATTAATTCCAGCTGCTGTAGGAAATGCAGTGGCATAATACATCTTAAATGAGTCAGGGTGCAGCAAACTAAAACTCTGATGAGAGCTTAGGGGCTGCCCCTAAAGCCATGGAGCGAAGCACCAGGCTCTGTGCAGCTCCATGGCTCTGCAGGAAGTCCTGCAGGGAGCCTGGCACCAGCCTGGGAAAGTAGGCTCCACCCAAGAAAAGCGGCAAGCCTGATCTTCCCCCCCATCCCCCCCCCCAGGCCTGCCTGCCTGCCTGCCTGAGCTGTGCGGGAACCCAGTGCTTCCCTCCATGGCTGCAGTGCCCCCAGGACTGCCTGAGCCAGGTGCCACTTGGGGGGGGTGCCACAGAGGGAAGCACCCACTCACCCTCCCCCTGCAGCCCAGGGACCACTACGCCTGCTGGCAGCTTGCCCTTCTCACTGGAGAGGCAGGTAAGTCAGCAGGGTGTGTGCACAACATGGGGGTTTAATCAGCCCTAAATTGAAGTGGTGTTTTTTAAAATCCACCACTTCAATTTAGGGCCCCCATTTTGTCTACACATGCCCTATGAAAGAGATACTTAAAAAAACACCTACTGGCTAGAGAAATGCCTACTGCAAGCAAGAAGAAGTGTTGAGGAGAGGTGATCCCAGCCACCTTCATCTAACCTCACTTCAGATTCACAGATATGAACTGGTAGGTATATGAAGCAGCCCTTTCTCAGAAAACAAGCAGTGGAGGAGGTACCTCCCCAACTCGTAGCCGATAGTCTAATGGCTAGTATATTCACCCTGCTCATGGGAGATTTAGGTTCAGCTTCTTGCTCTGTCTGAAAGCATTTGAACCCAAACCTCTAAACTTTCAGGTAAGTATCCAGTGACCAGAGCAAAAAGGGATGGATGATGAAGTCTCTCAGTCCTCCTTTGGAGTGGTTCAATGTTGCACAAAATATTTAAATATTCATTAGTATAGTGACTAGAACCCAGGATTTCTCTATTCTCATGTGACTGCCCTAACCAGTAGAATAGACGGTCCTTTTCCTCTGGTGCAATGCATATTTAATTATTCCATGTAAAGTAGATGTTTTTATGTAGGATGTTAATAGCATCATACTGTACATCCTCCAATGTATAGGCAGTTGTTAGGGCACTGTCTTGGGAGGATGGAGACATGGATCAAAGTCCCTTTAGATAGAAAAAGGAATTAAATTTGGGTGTCTCAGATCCCATATAAGTGCTCCAATTACTTGAGTCACTGGGTTCCTCCTCCTGGCTCTGGTAGACATGCTCTGAACATGGATGCAAGTGGTAGAGGCATGGGAATGAATTCTTTGTGAATCTCAGCAAGGCACATATATGACATAGACAGCAAAATGTATTGTGATATCAGAGTTGTGTATTGGTTCTGTGTATATCCAGTGGCAGAAATTTAGGTGCCATGGGACCTTATAGTGGAAACTTAGGTATCTGAAGAATTAGGGGGTTTTGGAGGGAGGAGGAGACATAGGTGGAGGCGGTGGTGGTGGTGGTGACTTTGTCCTATGTGCAGAAGTGGAACTCAACAGCCAGGCAGATATGTGGTCTCTTAAAGCAGGAATACAAGGTCCCATTGTGAATCTATTCTAGCACCTATTTAGGGTTAGAAATAAATCTCCTAAGACCCAGACATACATATATAATTGTTAGAATTGTAGACAAATCCCCATATTATTATATATATTCTATGTATATATTACCTTGGGGATCTAAAAAATCTAACGTGTGTGGGGGGGGGGTACCATTATGTGCTCTGACATTTAGCTCTCCTATATGTACTTTGTCAAGTTACTGGAGGTCAGGTTAAGAAAAAGATTTGGGTATTACCTGGGGATACGTGTGTGCCCTAATCTCTGTAGCCTGGGGGATGTGCAGAGGGATGCTGTAAACATATTCCATTGAATCATCTACTTTGCATGGAATAATATATTAATGTGTTTATATGTGTGTATATATGAATCTGCATGTATGCATTTTACTTTGGGGATCTGTCTACAATTTTTTGAGGCTCCTAATAGACAGACTGCAGTTGCAAACTTCACTATGTTGATTAGACCTGCTCCTACTGTGAACACAGGAATGAGAAATATTTAGAAAATGTCCCTTGTGTAAAACGGCCTTTGGGTAATTATTGTAATTGCACAAGAATTGTTTATAATTGCTGAACTTCCTAGACTGATTTTCAGAGGAAATCTTTGTAGCCAGCTGCATTACTGCCTCCCAGGATCAATATTATACTAGTCCCAATGCACAGAAAACCCACAGGGCAGAGTAGCAAACTATTAGCATTTCATTAACAATATCCCAGATCTCATGACTATTACTCATATGATTGATGGCCCTGCCAGTAAATATCCTGAAATGATTATTAAGAGCTAATTATCTCCCTGTGTTTAGTTTCCTTCCTTCCTTCCTTCCGCTCGGACGC
>NW_005842879.1:0-1392 GCF_000455745.1 Alligator sinensis
GGACACGGGCCGGGCAGCGCCTCTCAGCTTCCCCCGGGGGCTCCAGGCACGGCCCCGCGCAGCTGCCGGGGCCCTGGGGGCTGACGCGCGGGGCGCGGGCCCCTGCACCCGGGGAAGAGGGAGATGCAGAGCCCCGGTCCCGGCTGCACAGCCCGAGCCCCCGCTCGGGCTTTTCTCGTGTATGGGGCCGGGCCGCGCTGCCTGCAGGGGCCCCCGGTGCCGCCGGGCAGACAAGGGGCTCTGACGTTTCCTTGCAGGAGCCGCCGTGACTCGGGACAAGAAGATTTCCTGCCCGGCCTCCCGTCGGGCAGAAACCAGAGTCCCCTCGGGGGCGCGCAGCGGGGGGCATGAATAGACACACACGTATCTGTAGATATGTGTATAGCGATATGCACACACGCCCGCACATGCACAGATGGATGCACCTAGATACTTGCACCCGTGTACAGATCTGTATGCACATACACAGAAATGCACACATACGCATACACACATGCACATATATAGATGCACATAGCTATTTACACACGTGCACACGCAGAGATGCATACACCTAGTTGCACCCTCATTTGTACACATACACATGCAAATGCAGGCATACACATATATATCCACACATGCATGCAGTTATAGATGCACATAGCTCTTTGCACAGATGCACCCATACACATATACACACACATGCACACATACGCAGATATACATACACATATACACACATACAGATATACATGCACACAGTCAGATGCACACACATGCACGCATACGCAGAGATACCCACAGATGTTTGCACACACAGACCCATAGATTGTAAGGCTGGAAGGGACCTCGGAAGATCGACTCCAGCCCCCCTGCACCATATACACAGGTACACAACCATATGCACGTAGAGACATATGCATGCATACCTACACGCACATATACACACACATATGCACGCAAATGCGTTTTTAAGGCCTAAAGCAAAGGAAACACCCGCGATCCTTCCCTTCAACCTCGCGGGGAAGCAGAAGAGGAGGGAGGCGGCGGGAGAGGTAGAAGCGCCCCCCCCCGGCCAGCTCCAGCTGGGGGGTTATTTCTTGTTCCCACTGGACACAAGGCTGGGAGAGCGCGGGGCTCGTTCCCTGCGGTGCAGCGGGGGGCACATGAGCCTTGTTTCGGACGGGCAGAGGGAGGCCGCCGCGGCAGGAGGGGGCCAAGCACCTTGCCCCACCCCCGCTCCGCTCGGGCAGCCGGGCCCGCGTCGCGCCGAGTGGAAACTTTCCACCGCCGGCGGGTCGGGGTAAGGCGCTTATTTCCCCGGGGTCACGTGGCTGCGTCGCGCCGGGCTCCGGCCAGCTGTTCCAGCGGCCACGTGCCCCCCCTGCCCCCCGCAACACACGTGTTCACCCC
>NW_005842879.1:1686-10226 GCF_000455745.1 Alligator sinensis
GCTGCCCCTGCAACCCCTCCTGCCCCCTCCTCTCCTCCCCTGTGGCTGCTGCCGGCTGCAAGGCACTGCCACCGTGCCAAGGACCCCCGCTAACCCAACCCCCTCCCTCCGGATGGCCCCTAGCAGTGCCTCCTCCCACCCGGCCCTCTGCCCCCTGCCCCGCTGGCCCAAAGGCCCTCTCCCCGGAGCCCCGCGCGACGCCTGCAGCCCCTGCTCCCCGGGGAAGTTTGGAGGGAGGTCCCCCAAGTGCGGCCAAGCGAAACCAACCTTTCAGGGAGGACTTCTCTCCTTGCTCCCTCATTGCCCTCGCCCTCTTGCCAACACCCCCCAGCGCAGAGGCTGGGACCGAGGTCCTCCAGCCCCGCTTTCGCCTCCCCTTCGTGGCCGCCCCGGGGGGACCGGAGGGAGGCGGGCTGAAAGCAATGCTCACCGGCTGCGGCTGCCTTGGCGGGCCAGTTTTATGAACCTCAAAGGGAGCGTGATTTACATACAGGAGGGGAGCGGGGCAGTTGGAGGCGCACACTGCCCCTTGCAACACAGCCCTGGCAGGCAGCGCCTGCTCTCGGCCCCGCTCCCTGACGCCACAGCCACCAAAGGCATCTCTGGCTGGCACAGGGAGGGGCAAGCGTGCGTGTGAGAGAGACAGAGAGATCCCTGAGTGCTGGAGTTTGCAAGCACTTTTCCCTCAGCAAAGATCTGGAGAGAGAGAGAGAGCCCAGTGAGTGTCCGAGGGGCTGCCTCCTACCCTTCACTTCCATCTCTCTGTGGAGTGCCTTACATCTACCCTTTTTTTTAATGCAGTGGAGGCAGAGGGGCTCCTAGGCTCGCCCCTGCGGAAGCGAAGAGGCGACGTGTTGAGACCGCTCCCAGCCGGCTAGTGAATGGGGGGACCCGACCGGGCGCCCCCTGTCCCAGCCCGGCATCCCACCGCTTCCCCTCTCCGCCCGCCGCCTGCAGGCAGGGGGAGCTCGCCCGGCACCACAGCCCGGGCTCTGCAGCAAGGCGTGGGATGATCTGCATCCTGTTCGTGCGATCATTTCCCCCCTTGCACCATCAATAATCGTACAAACGTTCAAAACGGCAGACAAGGTTTGGGGAAATCTGCTGTCTTTTAATCAGACCGACTCCAATAGCTGAGAAAACTCTTCTAAGCAAGCTGTAGGGTTTAAATGCACCTGGATCAGGCTGAGGAAGCACCTGCAGTTGGTGTGCGCTCTTCTTGGGTGGAATGAATAATATGTACCATAATTTTGGAGGGTCAAAGTTTTGTAGCCTCTCCCCTTAAAGTTTTGTAGCCTCTCGCCGTAAAGTTTCATAGCCTCTTGCCTTAAAAAATGCTCCCCTCAACATGTATGCTCCAAATGGGTACCGCATTTTTGAGGGATGCTACCAGATGCGCCCCTGAAACATGGAAGATGCCAAATTTGAAGCCAGTTTTGGATATAAATTTCATTGCTGAAGGTCAAGGAAGATTTCTACACCTCCCTGCTTTTCTGCTATTTGACACCACCAGGGAAGGAGTTCTGCCTGATCTGCACATTAAAGGGCTACTCACAAAGACACTCTCATGGACCCAGAGGAACAGGCTTCCACCTTCAGCTTCCTCTGTGCTAAAACAAAGTCTTTTCTACCTATGGGGACTTTTTACCATCTTTAATTTTCCCTGAGTTTGAGGAAGGGTGTGTGCGCCTGAAAGCTTGCAGAAAAAGATAGGTTTTTTGCAATTTCTTAGCTGGTCTAATAAAGGCATCATCTCTGAACCAAGAATTCTGGAGTTTTGCATTTTAAAATTTTCGAGGCATGTAATTGGTGCAACATGTGTCTAACCTAAGTCACTCTCAGGGAGTCTTAACTGACTTTTGGGCTTGCTGTCAGCACTTTTTTATGACTGCCTGCCTCAAAATAAAGAAGTGCTTCAACATTGATGACTCAGTTCTCACTCACTCACTTGCATCTTACAGTAAGCAATATAAAGTAAATAAGAAAAAGACTTATTCACATGTGTATTTGCATACTTATTTTCATATTTTTTCAGTGTACCATAGTTTTTCAGCAAATATGATACTTTTGAGCTTCCAATACAATAATTTCATATTTAAGACCTGGCAATGCTGGGTATGAGTGAAGGTCAGTAGCCTCTACTCCCCCTCAGTGCAGAACAAGCTCTGGGGTAAAGGGAGAGTGGGAAGACACATTTACCTGCTTCTCTTCTGATCATTTCCATTAGGAACCCAGTCAAAGCTGCAAACACGCATCTATCCTACTTCATGTTCCCTCCTTGGTAGAATTAGAACCAGCAGAAACCCTGGATGCTGACACCAGGATAGAAAACCCTATGTATTTACATTTCAACAAGATTCATTCTTTGCTCTTTAAAAGCTTTTTCCCCCTTGTGCCTATTTTAAAAAGCTTTTTGCATCACACAAATCTTAAAATGTTATATAGAGATATGCACACACTCCTCACACATTAGGAATTACAGTTATGTACACCAGGAATTTACACAGCACGGCCAGGCATTCAAAATAATGTTAGGTCCCCACAAATCCTGAAACCAGCTTATAAATCATGAGATTTAAAAAAAAAAATTACTTAAGTGATCATCTTTTTATTTGCCTTCTGATGTTTGAGACTTTAGGATGCCCTCGGGTCACATTTTTAAGCTTTTTCCACAGCTGTGATGGATAGACATTTTTATGTAAAAACAAACTTTAGTCTTGTGTATTTGTATTATTCAGGAGCTGGAACTTGGAGGACTGTTATGAGATTTGAAGAATGGACATCAGTATATAGTGAACACCTTGGGTAGAGGATAGGAATGCACCTGCTACAAACTAAATAAAGCAAGAAAGCTAAATATATATAATTAATAATACAGCCCACTTCTGTATATCCTCCATTCAAGAATCTTAAGGTTCATGAGTAGATATGTTTACATATTTATTAACAAAAGGTAGCAGATTTTGAAAGAGACCAGAAATTATGGATTGCTCAGTAACAAGAAGAAATTGAATTGATTTGATTTGCACTACAACATGTTATCGAACAGGGCATTGCCAAATACCTGCATTTCATATCAAAGTGACACTTGCTAAAGAGACATTATCATCATCCTGCCCAGAGGCTGGGATGAGGACCAGAATCCCACTGTGTTAGGCTTTGTAGAACATGTAGGATGACATAGTCCCTGTCCTAAAGAGCTGTGATCTTCAGAAACAAAACATAATGAGCAGGCTTAAAAATCATAGGAGGACAAGAGTGATAGACTAGATGAATATGCACCCAGTCAAAAGACTACAGGGCTGTGGTACAAGTTTTTTTCACACAAAAATTACATTTACTCAGGAACTGTTGACAACATGGGATCAGGCCCCTATGCAACTGAGAGAAGCTTTGCAAGTTTTGTAGCCTCTCACCTTAAAAATGCTCCTTATTTGGAGGTCTGTATCCCCTATGGTAGCTGCTACATAATGCTGATTAGTGCTAAGTCTCAACTGCCCGTTCCCCACAGCTGTCATAGATTTCTCCTAGCCAATATGACAGCTTGGTTTACAGGTATGATAAATTGAACTCTTCTCTCCTTGAGCACAGCTCTGCAACTCAATGGTGATTTACAGCCAAGATATTAAAAGTATTTTGGTGCTTAGCTTCCATGAGGTGCCTAAATACCTGTAAAAATGATCCCAGACCAGCAAGAATTCAGGTTAAGTGCACACTTACCTTACTGAACTGAGACCTTAGTTTTAAGTTGTATGCATCAGGTTGAACTGTACCTAGAGCAGCTTGGCCTGCAGTGGATCAGGGAACTCAGCCTTCTACACATATTTTCTATAATATTAAGCCCTATGTTTTAACTATACAAGGACAGAGGTTGGGCTTTGGTCTTTATTGAACTTCAGTGGCATTAAGAATGATGTTCCTTCAAATCTGGCAAGAAGAGATAGTACTTCTCTCAATGTCTATCTTCTAAAGTAAAATCTGAAAACTTTTTCTTTCTGTAAATCTGAACTGAATACTCTCTCTTCTCTGACCCTATAATTTAGTTCTTGTCCAGAAAACCAAAACTTCCAGTCAAGCCCTGCAAATGATGACTACAAGTTGCAACACATAGATAGGAACTATATAATGGCTTTGATAATAACCACAGCAGCAGTTTAAAACCATGAGATTTAGGATGTTGTCAAAAGGCTGCTTGGACATCTTTTTTGACAGGAAGGTCACGGGCTGAAACTCCTATTGATCAGAAGGACTGACAAACCTTGAAATGATTTCAATGTTGTATTCTGCCAAACATAAATTTTGCACATCTTTTATTTCTGTTTTCTGCTATTTACAGAGCAGGTTTACTGTATTGTCAATAAGAAGCTTTAATACCAAGGGATTACTCTCACAGGACCATAGAGTGATGGAGAGCCATGCTGAAGGAAATGCAATTTTTATCTTTGTAGAAAGCAGGGGGAAATTACAAAATCTCTTAGATATACTGACCTGTAGTTAAAATATCTAATAAATAATGTGTCTATCTCTATTTTAAGTCTGATTCTACTCTGGTCTGATGTAACCTACACTGATGAGTTGTTTCTCTTCTGATGGCATATTGTAGTTTTTGATGCCTTTTTAATGGAGATCGAAATTTGCTCTTTGATGCTAGGGGTTGTCTTGTTGCTTCAGATGCGTGTGCTTGAAGGTCTGATGTGAGTGTTCTTGCAGATCCCTCTGTGGTTATTGTCTATTTCATGGTAGCTTGCAGTTGCCAGCAGCCCCTTCCAGCCCTGTATTCCCTCAGTACCATTGTATTTGAACACTTTCCAGCAGCGTGTTAAGCAGTGTGATGAACGTTATTATGTTAGGTTCATTTTTTTCTCTAGTGATCTCCTCGGTGGGAAAACTGCATGCTATGTACCGTTGTTTTCTTAGGTTTTTATTTTTTTTAAAGTACATTCTGTTATATATTTGTACTGTAGAAAGCAAAGCTGAAGAAGTAGGGTTCAAATGTTGTTGTAGCCATGATAGGCCAGGAAATATTGAGAAGCAAAGCTTTTTTGGGGATAACTCTTGTTTGGACCAACTGTAGAGTTGGGACAGTGGTTGGAAAAGATTTTGGTCCTTGGGTGCCCCTCTTCAGTTGAGGAAGTTTTCCCAACAGCTCTCCCAATTATACAGTTGGTTCAATAAAAGTATCACAAAAAAGTTGCCAAGCTGAAGAAGCACATTTTGTATCAGAGAGGTGACATTTCTGATACTCCATAGTACCTATTTGGAGTGTGTCCACAGTGTCAGAGTACTAGAATAAAGCTCTGTTTCCAGATGAGAGTTATTCTTAGAAGAGAATGCTGCTTGTAATCTAAACAATAGTCACTAGACAGATTTGATTATAGAAAGACCTTTCTCTTTATTCCTTACTATGACAGCTATGATTGGAGTACTGAAAGTCCATGCACTATAGGATAACCGTACCAGCCTAATATCCTCATAAAATTGGGTCTGGTAAGTGATACTTGAACAAATTATTGCCATTATGAACTTAAAATAACATGCTATCGTTGCATAGAATTTGGTCTTATCAGAATTCAATAATATTATTACAGTAAAAGATGTAGAGGTGAGGAAAAGGGCACTGTAAGAAAAACAAGATGCGTAACTACACTGCTTTGGACACCCCTTGCCTTTGTTCCAAGATGGCCTAAACTGAGCAACTGGTATGTATCATGTTCTGAAGAACGGGCAGCACAGTGTGCACAGGTGAGCGAATCAAGCACTTAACATTTTACAATGAAAGATACTAGCAGAGATGCAAAATGTGCAAAAATGAAGTTTATTTCCTACCTATGGGGACTTTTTACCATCTTGTACCATCTACACTTTTCCCAGAGCCTGACGAAGGGACTTTGATCCCGAAAGCTTGCAGAAAAGGACAATTTTCTTGCCATTTTCCAGTTGGTCTAATAAAAGGTATCATTTTGGAACCAAGAGTTCTAGTTTTTTGTATGTCTAGCAGAGATGGGCCTTTGCTGTAAGATTATGATACAAAAATGTTTCCCCTGCACCTTTTGCTTGATACCTATGTGCAAAAATACAAGCTACAGCTACTCTAATCTAGCTATGTATTTGCCCATCTATCCACTTATCTGTCTGTCTGGAGTTTAATGGGACAGCTGTTACCATGATATCTCAGTGTCTTTTATGTATCTGCAAAACCCTATCACCACTATTATGTAGTATTATCTTAAAATATCCCTTTAGGCCTATAAGCCCTCCAGCAACACTGAAGTTGGATTTTGACTAAATGCCATAAATAGTGAGCAAGACGGGGAAGCAGAGGAATTTTTGCTAGAGGTGAAGACAGCTGACTCCTCATTTGACATTACACCTTGCATTTTCTGTGCCTATAACAGAGCATGGAAAAAAGGCAGGCTCAGTTTTTGATGCTTCTCTTGGTGGTGTTGTCTCTCACTATCACACTTGTTACTTTTTGAAATCCTAGATATTTATAGAGTATTCTTTTTCAGGAACTGTAACAGGCCAGCTAGGTAAAATGAAGCAGGGTACATAACAGTCCTTTGTTTATGAGGATATCCTTCCAGTGATCAGTAATACAAGCAGAGCTGACCCGAGCAGGGTGCAGGGCCTGGGGCAAATCAGCCCATGTGGGGCCCTGCCCTCCCTCCGATCCCATGTGCCCTGGACCCAAAGAAGCTGCCGCTGCCATTGGCGTTTAGGAGGGGAGGGGACAGGGGTAGCAAGCGGCTGGACACGGAGCTGCTGCTCCACCCAGCTCTGTGGGGCCCCCCAAAGCACGAACCCCAGGGCGGTCACCCTGATTCAACCCCTCCCCGCCCCTCCAACCCCAGGGACAGCCCTGGATCCAAGTAATAGAAATCTGCTTCTTGGTTACACTGGTCCACTGATTTCAGTGGAGTTACTTCAGAATTAGATCCATGTAGTTTTTCCACATTGACACTAAAGCTGCTAAGAAAAAAATATAAGATGGAAAGAATGTTGCGCAGTAGCGCATGTGTAGACAGCTGACCAGGAGCATATTGCTCCAGGTCAGCCCTGGCAGCAGGGGGCAGGGGAACTGCTCCCAGTCTTCACCCCAATCAGCAGATTGGGGTGCAGGGCTGGGAGATAGGCAGCTGCCTAGGGCAGAGGACAGTGCCTCAGTCCCCACCTTAATCTGCTGATTGGAGCAGGGGCTGGGAGGCAAGCAACTGTCTGGGCCAGGGGACTGTTTCCAAGCCCCTGCACCTGCTGATTGAGGCCTGGAGATGGGAAGCAGCTGCCCTGGAGGCAGAACAGCTTCCCCTGCTCCCAGAACTCAGGCCTGACCCAGGTGCCCCCTGCCATCCCAGAGCTGGCATCTGGGGGAGCTTAGAGCTCCCCTTGGTTACTGTAGAGGAGCAGAGCAAGGCAGGAGTAGCCCTGCACTGAACTGCTCCCAATAGGCGCACGTGCCAACCGCAGAGTATACTAATTTACTGCACAGTAAATGCTGTGCACATGTATATGGTGATGCTTTACTGCATAGTAGATTAGTCTACTGCACAGTAAATTATCTTGTATAGATGTGCACTATATCCATGTTTCTCAACCCGTGGGTCACGGGCGGGATGCAAACATATATGAAAGGGTTGTGAAAATGAATCAAACTTTAAAAATGAGAAAAATGTGGGAAACCGTGGATTTTCCCTTACAGGCTGTCAGAATTCCAGCCTGCAAGAGATTGTTTGGGGCTGCTTGGGACTGACTATGCCCCCCACGCACCCACTCTCTGCCCAACACACTGGGGAACTAGGGCCTGGGGGTGGGGAGCAGCAGGTCAGGAGCGCAGGGCACTGGGTCTAAACTGGCTATCGATGTTTACAGGTGGGTCCTGGTACAAAACAGGTTGAGAACCACTGCCCTATATCATCTTGGGCAAACAGTAGCCTGGCTTCCCCAGCACTTGAAGAAGCATCCACCATAGGACTCAGAAAACTCCCTGTACTGCTACAATGCACACAAAGCAGATTAAACTACTTGGGGTGGGGGGAAGAAAGAGTCCCTCAAAACATATAGAAGTTATCAAAACTGATATCGGGATCACTTGTGACTTTTTACTACGCCAGAAGCTTCACACACAGTTGAGCCAATATTTTGGCAGGAATTTTCTTACTATTTATATATAGAGAGAAAAAGAGTAAATCGTAGTGGCTTGCAACTTCGCTGTCCAGTAGGAGGATATTAACCCTATTATACAGATGCGGAACTGTATAGTCACACAGGAACTTTGTGACAGAAAGAAGAAATTAACAGAGGTTTGTCAGCTCCAGTTCCTGTAATTTAACCACTAGCTTCATCAAGACTCTTCAGACTTCACAGTATATAGCTCTTACCTACCAATCTCATGTTCTGATGTGCTATAGTAAACAATTTTGTAAGCAAATGTAATATTTAAACTAGTAAGTATAGGCCAGAAAAGCACAATGCTGGCAATTTCTATACAAGTTTATAAAACATTGCTACTGCTGCCACTGTCATCCTGATTTTTTCTCAGCAGG
>NW_005842879.1:10236-41588 GCF_000455745.1 Alligator sinensis
CAACTAACCTAGTGATTGGATCTCCTAGTATATATGGAGAATATAGGTTAAGACTATCAAGCTTTTTTTTTTTTTTTGGCTTGTGATTCAAGGAATGATATGAATGCAGGACTTCAGAGGTAAAAGGATGCTTCATCCACTAATTTTTGCTATATACCATCCATTGGATTTATTTTTTCATCTCAGAGTATCATTAGCAAGAACTAAATACCTACTAAACACAAACATGCAAACCCCCAAAGAGGACTAGTGGTATGAGTCTGGATTGTAGATTTCCTTGTGTTTACCTTCAGATGCCAAATTCTGTGCTGTTCTTTGGTTTTTCTTTGTAGAACTTTAGCTAGGCTAATATTTTAAATTGGTGTTAGTTAAGTTTAACACTAAAATGCAATGTGTAATGGGTACCTAAATAAAAAGACCTGCTTTTTTTTCATTTAATGGGACAGGTGGTTGGCATCTCTGAAAACCAGGCCACTTTTATGTAAGTGCCTCAATATGGATTTAGGTGTTTAACTTGGGCAGCCAAGTTTGAAAATTTTGGCTGTAACTTTTATTAATTCAGAGATTTTTAAGACCAGAAGGATCTGAAAAGCAGTTAGTTTGATGTCTTCCATAATACAGACCATTTATTTTAATTTAATTCTTCCTGGAATTAGGTCAATAACATAGCATCTGCAAGCCCTTTTACCCTAACTCTCAATCTTGATTTTCACAATTTCCCACCTGTTCAGGTGTAAGAAGCAGGAAGACTGAACATAGATGTAATACCACTATGAATATGAACTTTCATTTCTACCCAGGAGAACTTTTACAATCTTTTATCTGATGCCTGATGAAGGGCCTTTGTGCCTGAATACTTGCAATTAAAGAAATGTTTTTGGAAAAATCTTGTTGGTCTAATAAACGATATCACCTCCGTCCATGAGCCCTGATTGCTTTTTCCTCTAGACCAATACGGCTACAACCTGGATACCTGGCACATGGAAGATATTAAATTTTAGCCAATTTTTTACATGAAAACTTCATATTTTCCCAATCAGGAAACAACTTTGACCACCTGAAATCTGAGATCCTGCTCCTGCCTTTGTCTAAGGTAATTTGCATCATCACAGCCTCACAAGAGAACTGAGACTCCTTACCAGCTAAGGACTGCTGCCCAGAAGGTTTTTCCATCTACTGACCCCTCTGTGAAATCCTATGAAATATGAACTTTCATTTCTACCCAAGAGAACTTTTACAATCTTTTCGCTGATGCCTGATGACGTGTGTTTGTGGCCAAAACCTTGCAATTAAAGAATTTTTTTTGCAAAACTCTTGTTGGTCTAATAAAAGATATCACCTCTACCATGAGCCCTGATTGCTTTTTCCTCTAGACCAATATGGATACAACCGGAATACTATACCGCTACCTTGACACATACCAGCTGCCTGATCATTTTCACTGGATACAAAATCCAGATTTGGAGCCAAACCTCCCTTCAAAGTGATCCTAAATTCTATAACAGGTTCACCTCCATGCCCTCCTACCCACTCAACCCTGTTATGCCATGTTTTTCCAGAAGGCATTTGTTTAGAGGATGTAGATAAAGCAGATCTGGCAGACAGGAATACTGCCGAATGTCATGTGACCAATATGCAATCCTCAATTTGACATATTACCTGTGGGGATACGAACATAATAGTTTCATGCCATGGCCACCTGAAAATTGTGCATTGATCTTTCATACAGTACTACTTCATAAAGCTATAAAATATTTTATTGAAGACAAAACTGCACTAAAGAACATGATAATAAGAATCAGCTACAGCTATACATTTTAAATAGTTTGCTGAAGAGATTAACCTTCAAAGTGCTGGGAGTTCCAGACTGCTGACCAAATACATTTTTAGGGGTGATGCAATCTAGCAAATATTCCTTAGTGCTTTCCATTTGTAGATCTCAGAGTGCTTTATAAATATGGTTAAGCCTTATTACCCTAATATAACAGCTGAGCAAAGTGAGACACTGGCTGCTTAAGCAAACTGTACAAAGTCTCACAGTAAGAAAGAGGATCTATGACTCCTGCAGCTAGTGCCTAAGCAACTCACAGAGCTCTGTGAAATAGCAGTACCAATATGGCTATACACAAAGCTGGGAGGCTGCACTGATGTGCTGTAATTACAGTGTGTAAGAGCAGACTCAATTAATCAAGTCTGCTGGAGCGTGGTAATCAAATGGTTCCAGGGGTCGCTTTAGCTAAAGCTCATTCAACCAGCTCTAGATAAAGAACCCCACCCCCCGCCTGCAATTTTAAAGCACAGGGACTCTGATACACAAGATGCTCCAGGTACTCTAATTAGACTGGCCCTTAGAGCTGCTCTAATTAAAAGCACCCCCTTCCCCTCCCAATCCCGGATCATGTGTAAAAGCACTCAATATGTTCCATTACTTTCCAGGGGTTTAAAAAGAGCAATGCTTGTACACAGATCTAGCTGCGTAAAGTACTTTACTGAAATTCATGGAGTTAAGGGCTTCACTTAATGTAACGGAATACAATGATTAGTAGTACTGTTAATAATAATAATTTTCACTGGTGTATCTATTTCATCCAAAGATCTCAAAACCACTTACAAAGGCATTAACTATAGCTCTGATAAGTAAAAATATGAATGATATAGCAGCTCTTCATACCCAACTAACAAATGAAGCAAAGAGAATAGGACTACAAGTGAACATAGATAAAAACATATTATCTGCTTGTAAATAGGACAGCAATAAATCAGGGGCTTTACCTAACAATAAGTAACACAACTTTTAAGCGAGTAACCCTCTTCACGTATTTAGTTTCTACCACAGCACAGGATGATAATATAAAGGAAGAAATTAAAGGAAGAATAGAAGCAGGAAATAGAGCCTACTTTGCATTGCATTAACTCTTGTCATCCAAGTTCATCCTAAGGAAAATTAAACTTCAAATCTATAAACTGTCACAACCCAAAGTTGTGGTTTTTTGTTTTTGTGTGCTTCGGCACCGCTAAATTATGTTCCCGCCAAATTGCAGCTCCTTTGCACGGTAGAGTTTTCTGCTGCAATAGGAGAACCCGCGTGCAAAAGAGTATTTCCTGCCGTTTATAGCCTTCTTTCCACGGTGCATTTCTTTTGCATCATAGTGATGCACGGTGCAAAGGAGTTCCTGCCATTTGTATTTAGATTCGTGCCACGTTATTGGCTGATCTTAAATTATGCACACGTGGCAGCTAGCGATTGGCTTGCTAGCCGTATAAAGAGCTTGAGTGCTTTCCGCCCAAGTTGGAGGACTCCACGAACATCAGGAGGAGGAGACTTCACGGTGTGTGAAGATCTCTGAGCGCTGTGGATCCTTACGGACCCAACGCATTTCTTAAGAAGGCAACAGAGGTCTAAACAGCCTCTGGCCTCTCCCCGTCGCCGAGCGCAATCCTAGACGTAGCCCTATCCTATATACTCAATTTTCGATCCCATGGAGCCTTAACAACTCCGGGGCCTGAGAACTGAATAGAGCCCACGAAGCTTCGACAACTCCATGGGAAAGAATTGCTGAACCCACGGAGCCTTAACAGCTCCGGGGCCCAAGGACCAAATTTGTTGTAGTCCTCCAACAAGGATTCAAGCAGAGCTGAACCTGGAAACTGTCCAGCCTACACCGCGACCATCTTGGATGTAAGTAAATAATCTTTGAATCAACCACTAAGCCTCTGTGACTAATTCTAGCCTGTGCGTTCCTTACTGCCCCACGGTCCCTTCTGACCCCGCGTGCCCGGGCTGCTGGCCACAGCCCACGTGCGCAAAGACGGGTCCGCATATCGCTCCCGGCTCGCACATGGCGACATGGGTGGGACTGGGAGGCGGCCCGCACATAAACCGTAATCAGGCCATGCATAATTTATAGCAGTAAAAGCTGGGTTCTCTCAAAAGCAAACAAGATACTACCACATTATTCTGAAAGAAAGACTTTACTGAAAATCTGTGGTACACAGTATGATCCCATAACATAAAAATAGTGCATAAGAATCAATAATGAGTTATACCAATTACACAGAGACCCAGGAAATTAGAGCATACTGACGACAGTGACTGGGCCACATCAAAAGAATGCAAGTGATCCAAACACAAAAGAAAGTGCTCCTTGCAGTGCCAGAGGAGATAACCAAGACAAAGATGGCTAGATGATGTAGTGTCAGACCTACAGGAATTAAATGTGGATGACTGGAGGATGAAGGCACACAACAGGCAGGAATGGATGAAGATAGTGGAGGCAGCCAAAATATCTAGGGCCTCTAGTGCTTAATTACATTACATTACATCAACATTTTAATGGGGGGAAAATGAGGGTATAAAGAAGTTAAATAATTTCCCCATTATCAAACGCTGAGTCAGAAATATAACATTCTGTAGGTTTGACTCAGTCCCATGCTCAGTTCATTAGATGCTTTACCTACCTAGTAGACCAGGGGCGGGCAATTATTTCAGGCAGAGGGCCACTTACTGAGTTTTGGCAAGCCATTGAGGGCCACATGACAGGCAGCCAGCGGCAAATAAATATAAATTTTCTAAATTTTTTAGGGGCCTCATGAGCAGGATAGAATAGCCTGGCAGGCCACATCCGGCCCGCAGGCTGCATTTTGCCCACCCTTGTACTAGACAGTCGTTCATATACAAAAAACACTAGCACCATCCAAAACAGAACTACAAAACAGGCTACTATTGCTTTCTAGGGATCTAAGCGTGGGGTTAGTTTCAGATCTAGCGATCCAAATCAATACTCATTCTTGCCTCAAAGTTCTATAAAATCCAGTCTTAATGTGCCAGTTTTGAGTCATTTCTAATTCTGAGATTCTTGCAAACTGTCGACAAAATTACCTTTGGGGGTACATTTTTTCAAACCCCAAGCAAACATATTTGGAGAGTTTTGTGGCTGGCTTTTGAGATATGAAAATGTACAAAGTACTATGCGTTCCAAATGGAGCTCTGTAAAACAGCTGTCTGTATAGCCCATCTTAAGGCTATACTTTATCTGTTTGAAGTAAACTTATAAATGGTAATAAACTATCCCCAAAACCCTATCACCAGTCTTTCACACACATCAGTAAACAGTCATGTGATCCTCTGCCTTTACTTTCATCTATATTTATTGTAGATTTATATATCATTTGCTTAACTCTTGAATAGTATACACAGCACTTCTGACTTTTTCATCCTGTCTGAGGTCATGCTGACGAAAGGCCTGTGATCACATCATCCCTAGTGCATTCACCTCAGCTATCTGAAGAATATTTGTCTTCAGGCATTGCAAACATAACTGGTACGCTTTTGTGGCCAGGTGACCTCGGTAACAGAGTAACATAAAAACACTTCTTTTCATACTCTTGTATTCATTAAAAAGACTGTATTATGTACACAAATGGTGTATGAATCAGTAAATGTTTTCATTATAGGTAAGCCAAGAGGAAAATATTATTACAAGGTTGTAAATAGCATATGGGGATGTCATAAAACAAAGAGGCCAAAATAAATGAATTGTTAAAATGTGCAGCTCTCATCCTTTTCTTTATTTTTAATTCATCACAATGCTTTATTAGCAGCAGTGTTTTTAAATATAAATGGTACTTATGACAGCAAGGCCTTGGAACCCACATCACGTTACTTCAGTTCTGTAGATAGACTAAACTTTCATGGAGTTAAGAAGAAACTTCTGATGCGACTCAGATTCAGTCAGCAACTTATGGCCCATGGGCCCAGTCCAGCATGAAGAGCCCTTTTATTCAACCTGCAGAACTGGAGGACTTCTGCAGTGTTATTATGGTTGCATGGCCTTCTGTAGCATTTCAGTGGTGGTGGGGGACTTCAGCAGGGGTTTTGTCAGTTGGGGACTTTGCCTGTGCTGTGGCTAGGTAGCAGGGAGAAACAAAGGAGGTAGCATTGCAGTGGGAAGCAGTGACTGTGGCAGTGTGGGCTGGGTGGGAAACCTCAGGTTAGAGTTAAACTCTATGGAAGTGACCCCTGTACTCCGAAACATCCTAAAGCATCTGGGCCTGGCCACTATCAGAGATAAGGTACTGAATTAAGGTACTGAAGGATGGCAATTCCTATGTTCTTATTACAATATAAAGGCACTGTGCTAATGAGAAGCAGTTCTCCTTTGTCATTTCTTCTCAGAAAGTTACAATTAATGATCAATAAATATTCTCTCTCATCATTCTTTGCTATAATTATCCCAGAAAATCCTTATTTAGGTTTCTAAATCATGTTGTACTTCCAGTTGTACTAAAGGGAAGAAAAGCTATGCATATTGCATACATGTATATATACTATGTGCTCTGAATGGCTGAAACTCCTTGGTAACTCAATAAAAATAGGAACTGTATAAATCAGTATGAAGGCTGAAACCCAAGGTGATGGATCATTAAATAATGATATTGCTAGATGTTACCTTTTCCATGTGCTAAATGCTGTTAAGATGGGAGCATTTGCACGTTAATGCAGGAAAAGATTAACTAAGTTAGGCTCCGAATGTCCCTAGAGTTATGCCTCCTTGGCTGGTGTTAGGGAACTTGTATTGTGGTAATGTCAGTCCACTTCACAAAACCAATATGAGCAATTTGTGATTCTCCAGTATCACAGGATGCACCACTCCCTGTCCCCTCCTTCCCCACCTCCCCACACAGATGCTCAATTCTCGTGGACTCTACTGCTTCAGAATGACAAGAAGCTGGGGAGCCACTTGGCTGCAGGCGAGTAGGTGATCTGGCAGCTGCAGGGAAGCCAGGAAGAGCTGCAAGAGGGCTGAAGAGTCAGGCAGCCACATGCAGACTTGGCAGCTTCTAGTCACACCCCTGCTCATCAGCCTTCTAATGGCTGCTCACATCAGAGATGGTATTAACCCTTAACATGTGACAGCTCACACCATGCTCTAACTGTAAAACTGCATAACATGCCATAGAGTAAACTGTAACATCTGGCACCCTAAATAGTGGGTTAAATCTATCCTATTGTACTGGTAGTGTAGTCTTCATGTGCTGTCACACCATCATTAAATGAATATGTAGATACACCCACTAAACCTGAGCACTAAGAAAGTATCTATATATCCTTCCTCTGTGCAAGTGAAATTTTGCACCTTATATGATGCAGCCGCATCTCTTGCTTCTTGCTCTTGCTTCTTTATTGGAGTTACTCTTGATAACTGCCTCTCAACTAAGGTAGTTAATAAGTATATAAGATACCAGATATACAACTATCTACTGGTGTAATTATACTGGGAATAAAATCATGCTCTTAACTGTTTGCATAGTACAAGCACTTTCCTAACCATATGCTGACGGGGAAAGGTTAAAGATCTAATTCTGGGGCTGAAATATCTGGCCCATGGGGCCCCTAAAACATTTATAAAATTAATATTTATCTGCCCCTGGCTCCCCATGATGCGGCCCTTGATGGCTTCCCAAAACTCAGTAAGCGGCCCTCGGCCCGAAATAATTGCCTGCCCCTTGTATAGACGTACCCACTGATACTGAGCACTAAGAAAGTACAAATGCTATTTGTTTTCATATGGTCATTTGTTTCACTTCAGCTAGGTCTACATTAGAAACAGTCTCCAGTTTAATGATGTAATTTAGGGGGGTCATTCTTTACAGCTCTAGCATAAGATGTGGTTCTATTGGTACTTTTGCCAGTAAAGTCTATATTATTAGAGGAACTGGAAGGGTAAGAAAAGTCTTTTTCTTCCTCAGCTTCATCTTCATTAATTGGTTCTGGTGGTATACACCAGGGATGTCCAAACTGGTGGCCCACAGGCTACATGCCTCCCACAGGGGGTTGATATGCTGTCCCCTGAGCTCTCAGCTGGATGCCACTTCCCTGGTTGTTCCAGTGAGTCTTCAGGCTCCTGCTTCCCTCCTCCACATGCTGCTTCCTTCCTCTGGCCCACGAGCTCGGGCAGTGCAGCAGTGTGGGAGCTGAGGGTGAGTGGAAGGCTGCACCTGCAGGGTGGATCAGGGCTGCTTGCGGGGGGACCCACATGATGTACAGTGAGGGGGGTGCACATGCAGTTGTGAGGTGCACGGGTGGGTCACAGAAGCATCCATGCAGTATACGTTGTATAGCATATGTGGTATGTGGCTGCTGTTAGTGCAGCCCCCAGGGTTTGAGGGCTTAAAACTTGGATAGTCCTGGTACAGACAAATCCTTTGTAGTGAACAAGTTACTTCATGCCTATCGCTTTGGAGTGCTTCACAAACCATTGCCCACACCCTGGCTACTCTGTGTATTCATGTTCATGCCAGAAAACATCTGAGTGGGAGGGTGTTATAGTAATAGAAAGCAATCTGGGTTGACATCTAGGGATCAGAACATATGATCTAATAATACAGTAATTGCATGACTTACCTCACTACATATAGTTATATAATCTTTTGTGTGTGTGTGTGTGTGTGTGTGTGTAAACACACATACACGCATACAGACACTGAGCTCTAAATTACTGTGACTCCTTGCTAGCTCAATAAAAAGAAGAACTGTATAAGCCAGTAAGGAAGTTGAAACACTGGGCTCTCCTTACAGCTCCAATTATTTAGCCTGCTACCAAAAAATAAACTTTGTGTGAGTAAAGGGATTCTGTGCAAACACAGGAAGTACAGCATGACTAATCAGGAAATGGGTGCAAACCATGTGTTTTAGCCACACACATTTGCACTTGTTTGCAGGGCATTTCCATGGTGAAGTAGAGTTTGGCCCTGTGCATAGGTATTACTTCACTCAGCAGTAAAAGGAAGGCACTATTTTGGAGTGAAACACAGCTGCTGTTAGCATTAGCACATGGCAACTCCAAACAACAGCTGAGACCAGAGCATGAAAGCTGCAGTGTCCAGTTGAAATTCCAGATTATGTGGATTTATTTTAAACTGTAAGCATCATAACCATCATTGTGGCTCATACAAAAAGAATAAAGCGATTTTTCAGACCTCTTCCAACTGGAGACAATTCTTGCCTCAAAATATCGGGCATAAAGTCCCATTGGAACTACAAAAACTGTGCTATCTCCAGTGGGCGTGTCTATGCGAGACGCTGCATCGCCCTAGCAATGAGCTAAGGTGATATAGCAGGTTGCTATGGCAACGTGCTGATGGTGGGCATGAACTGTGACACTGCTGCTACTGTGTGGTAGGGTCGGAAATGGCTCATGTGGCACCAGGACTGTGCAGTACTTGAGGTTACTGTGCAGTCATTTAGGAGTAGACTGCACAGTAACAACTGCACAGTTGGGCGCACATTGTAGACACGCCCAGTGACAAGTCAGTATTATCTTCAGAGTTAAAAAGTATTTTAGCATTGCCTGTGTAGATAGCATTGGAGCACTCTGCAGTATTGGCCTCTAGTGCTTAATTACATTACATTACATCAACATTTTAATGGGGGGAAAATGAGGGTATAAAGAAGTTAAATAATTTCCCCATTATCAAACGCTGAGTCAGAAATATAACATTCTGTAGGTTTGACTCAGTCCCATGCTCAGTTCATTAGATGCTTTACCTACCTAGTAGACCAGGGGCGGGCAATTATTTCAGGCAGAGGGCCACTTACTGAGTTTTGGCAAGCCATTGAGGGCCACATGACAGGCAGCCAGCGGCAAATAAATATAAATTTTCTAAATTTTTTAGGGGCCTCATGAGCAGGATAGAATAGCCTGGCAGGCCACATCCGGCCCGCAGGCTGCATTTTGCCCACCCTTGTACTAGACAGTCGTTCATATACAAAAAACACTAGCACCATCCAAAACAGAACTACAAAACAGGCTACTATTGCTTTCTAGGGATCTAAGCGTGGGGTTAGTTTCAGATCTAGCGATCCAAATCAATACTCATTCTTGCCTCAAAGTTCTATAAAATCCAGTCTTAATGTGCCAGTTTTGAGTCATTTCTAATTCTGAGATTCTTGCAAACTGTCGACAAAATTACCTTTGGGGGTACATTTTTTCAAACCCCAAGCAAACATATTTGGAGAGTTTTGTGGCTGGCTTTTGAGATATGAAAATGTACAAAGTACTATGCGTTCCAAATGGAGCTCTGTAAAACAGCTGTCTGTATAGCCCATCTTAAGGCTATACTTTATCTGTTTGAAGTAAACTTATAAATGGTAATAAACTATCCCCAAAACCCTATCACCAGTCTTTCACACACATCAGTAAACAGTCATGTGATCCTCTGCCTTTACTTTCATCTATATTTATTGTAGATTTATATATCATTTGCTTAACTCTTGAATAGTATACACAGCACTTCTGACTTTTTCATCCTGTCTGAGGTCATGCTGACGAAAGGCCTGTGATCACATCATCCCTAGTGCATTCACCTCAGCTATCTGAAGAATATTTGTCTTCAGGCATTGCAAACATAACTGGTACGCTTTTGTGGCCAGGTGACCTCGGTAACAGAGTAACATAAAAACACTTCTTTTCATACTCTTGTATTCATTAAAAAGACTGTATTATGTACACAAATGGTGTATGAATCAGTAAATGTTTTCATTATAGGTAAGCCAAGAGGAAAATATTATTACAAGGTTGTAAATAGCATATGGGGATGTCATAAAACAAAGAGGCCAAAATAAATGAATTGTTAAAATGTGCAGCTCTCATCCTTTTCTTTATTTTTAATTCATCACAATGCTTTATTAGCAGCAGTGTTTTTAAATATAAATGGTACTTATGACAGCAAGGCCTTGGAACCCACATCACGTTACTTCAGTTCTGTAGATAGACTAAACTTTCATGGAGTTAAGAAGAAACTTCTGATGCGACTCAGATTCAGTCAGCAACTTATGGCCCATGGGCCCAGTCCAGCATGAAGAGCCCTTTTATTCAACCTGCAGAACTGGAGGACTTCTGCAGTGTTATTATGGTTGCATGGCCTTCTGTAGCATTTCAGTGGTGGTGGGGGACTTCAGCAGGGGTTTTGTCAGTTGGGGACTTTGCCTGTGCTGTGGCTAGGTAGCAGGGAGAAACAAAGGAGGTAGCATTGCAGTGGGAAGCAGTGACTGTGGCAGTGTGGGCTGGGTGGGAAACCTCAGGTTAGAGTTAAACTCTATGGAAGTGACCCCTGTACTCCGAAACATCCTAAAGCATCTGGGCCTGGCCACTATCAGAGATAAGGTACTGAATTAAGGTACTGAAGGATGGCAATTCCTATGTTCTTATTACAATATAAAGGCACTGTGCTAATGAGAAGCAGTTCTCCTTTGTCATTTCTTCTCAGAAAGTTACAATTAATGATCAATAAATATTCTCTCTCATCATTCTTTGCTATAATTATCCCAGAAAATCCTTATTTAGGTTTCTAAATCATGTTGTACTTCCAGTTGTACTAAAGGGAAGAAAAGCTATGCATATTGCATACATGTATATATACTATGTGCTCTGAATGGCTGAAACTCCTTGGTAACTCAATAAAAATAGGAACTGTATAAATCAGTATGAAGGCTGAAACCCAAGGTGATGGATCATTAAATAATGATATTGCTAGATGTTACCTTTTCCATGTGCTAAATGCTGTTAAGATGGGAGCATTTGCACGTTAATGCAGGAAAAGATTAACTAAGTTAGGCTCCGAATGTCCCTAGAGTTATGCCTCCTTGGCTGGTGTTAGGGAACTTGTATTGTGGTAATGTCAGTCCACTTCACAAAACCAATATGAGCAATTTGTGATTCTCCAGTATCACAGGATGCACCACTCCCTGTCCCCTCCTTCCCCACCTCCCCACACAGATGCTCAATTCTCGTGGACTCTACTGCTTCAGAATGACAAGAAGCTGGGGAGCCACTTGGCTGCAGGCGAGTAGGTGATCTGGCAGCTGCAGGGAAGCCAGGAAGAGCTGCAAGAGGGCTGAAGAGTCAGGCAGCCACATGCAGACTTGGCAGCTTCTAGTCACACCCCTGCTCATCAGCCTTCTAATGGCTGCTCACATCAGAGATGGTATTAACCCTTAACATGTGACAGCTCACACCATGCTCTAACTGTAAAACTGCATAACATGCCATAGAGTAAACTGTAACATCTGGCACCCTAAATAGTGGGTTAAATCTATCCTATTGTACTGGTAGTGTAGTCTTCATGTGCTGTCACACCATCATTAAATGAATATGTAGATACACCCACTAAACCTGAGCACTAAGAAAGTATCTATATATCCTTCCTCTGTGCAAGTGAAATTTTGCACCTTATATGATGCAGCCGCATCTCTTGCTTCTTGCTCTTGCTTCTTTATTGGAGTTACTCTTGATAACTGCCTCTCAACTAAGGTAGTTAATAAGTATATAAGATACCAGATATACAACTATCTACTGGTGTAATTATACTGGGAATAAAATCATGCTCTTAACTGTTTGCATAGTACAAGCACTTTCCTAACCATATGCTGACGGGGAAAGGTTAAAGATCTAATTCTGGGGCTGAAATATCTGGCCCATGGGGCCCCTAAAACATTTATAAAATTAATATTTATCTGCCCCTGGCTCCCCATGATGCGGCCCTTGATGGCTTCCCAAAACTCAGTAAGCGGCCCTCGGCCCGAAATAATTGCCTGCCCCTTGTATAGACGTACCCACTGATACTGAGCACTAAGAAAGTACAAATGCTATTTGTTTTCATATGGTCATTTGTTTCACTTCAGCTAGGTCTACATTAGAAACAGTCTCCAGTTTAATGATGTAATTTAGGGGGGTCATTCTTTACAGCTCTAGCATAAGATGTGGTTCTATTGGTACTTTTGCCAGTAAAGTCTATATTATTAGAGGAACTGGAAGGGTAAGAAAAGTCTTTTTCTTCCTCAGCTTCATCTTCATTAATTGGTTCTGGTGGTATACACCAGGGATGTCCAAACTGGTGGCCCACAGGCTACATGCCTCCCACAGGGGGTTGATATGCTGTCCCCTGAGCTCTCAGCTGGATGCCACTTCCCTGGTTGTTCCAGTGAGTCTTCAGGCTCCTGCTTCCCTCCTCCACATGCTGCTTCCTTCCTCTGGCCCACGAGCTCGGGCAGTGCAGCAGTGTGGGAGCTGAGGGTGAGTGGAAGGCTGCACCTGCAGGGTGGATCAGGGCTGCTTGCGGGGGGACCCACATGATGTACAGTGAGGGGGGTGCACATGCAGTTGTGAGGTGCACGGGTGGGTCACAGAAGCATCCATGCAGTATACGTTGTATAGCATATGTGGTATGTGGCTGCTGTTAGTGCAGCCCCCAGGGTTTGAGGGCTTAAAACTTGGATAGTCCTGGTACAGACAAATCCTTTGTAGTGAACAAGTTACTTCATGCCTATCGCTTTGGAGTGCTTCACAAACCATTGCCCACACCCTGGCTACTCTGTGTATTCATGTTCATGCCAGAAAACATCTGAGTGGGAGGGTGTTATAGTAATAGAAAGCAATCTGGGTTGACATCTAGGGATCAGAACATATGATCTAATAATACAGTAATTGCATGACTTACCTCACTACATATAGTTATATAATCTTTTGTGTGTGTGTGTGTGTGTGTGTGTGTAAACACACATACACGCATACAGACACTGAGCTCTAAATTACTGTGACTCCTTGCTAGCTCAATAAAAAGAAGAACTGTATAAGCCAGTAAGGAAGTTGAAACACTGGGCTCTCCTTACAGCTCCAATTATTTAGCCTGCTACCAAAAAATAAACTTTGTGTGAGTAAAGGGATTCTGTGCAAACACAGGAAGTACAGCATGACTAATCAGGAAATGGGTGCAAACCATGTGTTTTAGCCACACACATTTGCACTTGTTTGCAGGGCATTTCCATGGTGAAGTAGAGTTTGGCCCTGTGCATAGGTATTACTTCACTCAGCAGTAAAAGGAAGGCACTATTTTGGAGTGAAACACAGCTGCTGTTAGCATTAGCACATGGCAACTCCAAACAACAGCTGAGACCAGAGCATGAAAGCTGCAGTGTCCAGTTGAAATTCCAGATTATGTGGATTTATTTTAAACTGTAAGCATCATAACCATCATTGTGGCTCATACAAAAAGAATAAAGCGATTTTTCAGACCTCTTCCAACTGGAGACAATTCTTGCCTCAAAATATCGGGCATAAAGTCCCATTGGAACTACAAAAACTGTGCTATCTCCAGTGGGCGTGTCTATGCGAGACGCTGCATCGCCCTAGCAATGAGCTAAGGTGATATAGCAGGTTGCTATGGCAACGTGCTGATGGTGGGCATGAACTGTGACACTGCTGCTACTGTGTGGTAGGGTCGGAAATGGCTCATGTGGCACCAGGACTGTGCAGTACTTGAGGTTACTGTGCAGTCATTTAGGAGTAGACTGCACAGTAACAACTGCACAGTTGGGCGCACATTGTAGACACGCCCAGTGACAAGTCAGTATTATCTTCAGAGTTAAAAAGTATTTTAGCATTGCCTGTGTAGATAGCATTGGAGCACTCTGCAGTATTGTAAATAGCAGGGATGTGCCATTCTGACCCTCAGCTATGAGTCTGGAAAGGTTCCTAATAAAATTACGTATTATATAATTTAAACAGCCTGGGGACCTGTATGGGCAGGAAGGGGTTAAAGATCTGATTCCAGGGCTGTAATATGATTTTGTAACCTGGTTAAAATTATGCAGTCTACATAGAACAGATGGAACTACGTGTTAACTGTGTCTTTACCATTTACAACCATTACTGTATTGTAGAAGCATTCCAAAATATGTCATCCTTTGGTATGTAAATGGAATTCTCCTTTTCACAGGTTCCTCATGATGAATAAGATTTATTGGGAACTGTGGAAATGCTCACCTATTTATTGTTAAGTCAAGGACTTTTCACAGGAAGCCCTTGGGTAGCTATTTATTAGGGGTGTACAAAGTGGGCCCTATTCGATTCGGATTCGGCCCAAATCAGGGACAGTGATTCAATTAGTTGATTCAGATCACTGTCTCTGATTCGATTCGGCCAAATTCGAATCTGAAGATTCAGTGCAGATTCAGAGAATCAGCAATTCGGACATAGACACAAGTTTAAATGTTTTTTCTACATACCTCAAGGTATCAGCATGGCTTGTAACACTGCAATGCTGGGGCAGATGGAGTGTCCCACAGGAGTGCGGGGGGGGCCCCCTGCATGCTCAGTGGTGAACCCGGAAGTGGACCAGAAGTACTTTTGGTTCACTTCCAGGTCTGCCATGGAGCACGCTGCCCTCCCCCCTCCCCCCCTGTGTCCCCCGGCTCCGCGATTGGTGGGGGGGGGACCCCGGGTGCCCCCCCTCCCCAGACTCAGGAGGCACCAGTCACCAAGACAGGTGGGCATGAGGGGTTCCCCCTGTGCACTCCCCGGCAGACTCAGAAGTGGACCAGAAGTGCTTCTGGTCCACTTCTGGGTCTGTTGCCAAGTGTGCTGGGGACCTCCCCCTTCCCCCCCCCCCCGCTCTTGTGGTATGTTCCATGTGCCCTAGCATCTCAGCATTCATGAGCCACCTGCTACCTTGAGGTATGTAGAAAAAACATTTAAAGTTGTGTCTATGTCTGAATCTCCAACTCTTTCCGAATCTCTCTGATTCGATTTGGAGAGATTAAAGGTTCCTTTGATTTAATTCGGATTTGGCGATTCACCCACCGAATCGGGCCAAATCTCCACCAAATTGAATCAGGGACTGAAGCTTTGCACAGCCCTACTACTTACCTACTGGTGCATCTCCACTGGCCAAGTGAATAATTTTAGCCTGAATTGTGTCAGATCAAAGTTTAATCTCCAGTACTAAAAGAACATCATTTTATTTCCTATCTGCTTTGCACTTCTTTTTCTCCTCCTCAGATCTTGTTTGTATCTCTCTTCTTTCTACCCTCTTCTCCCCTTGTTTGAGGGGGTCTTTTTGTCAGTCTGCTAGAGGAACACATTTATCTTCTCTCCTTATGCCACCTTTTCTCTCTGTTGCTCACAGCCAAATCAATGGCTGTGTTCAAATGTGCAGGGGTGTGCTGCTACTTTGTGCCACAGCACATGCATGTGCACTTGGGTGAGGGACAAATTGTGTTGCTTCAGGCAAATTGCCCTTTCCCCACTCCTCCCACCTCCCAGCATGCTGGAGTAGCTGGGGCACAAATAAAATAGTAAAGATGCTCTGGCCAACAGCCAGAGCGTCTCCCTGGAGAACTGAGCCTGTTTGTTCCACCACTTCTTTTCTCAGCATTTTTTTTTTTTTTTGGTATTGGGAAATCCCGGCAGCAAATTTTGAACCCGTGCTGCAAACTACCACCACCATGCATGGTTTGTTCCGCCACAAGCTGCACGTGCCTGCATGTCTGCACACAGACCTTGAGTCTTAAAGGGACATCAGCAGTTAAAAATCACTCTGCAACATTTTTGTATCCTCTTGTTACAAGTCACAAAGATCACTGTAAGCGCAAGAGAAAAGAGAAACAATTCTCTAAGTTTTTTGGTTAGCTTATTCACTGCATATTTGGTAGTACTTTATATATATCTGTCTTGCAGTTTCCCATATACAGTCAGTCAGTCAGTGAGTTTCCTTTGATATTTGTGTGGGTCTTTCACACTACAAAAGAGGATATTTTTTAAAGGAAATGTGATCTTAAAACAACCAAAACAGTTGGCAGTATTCTTGGGATAGTAAAGCACTTGGAAATACTTATAACTGGTTTAAAAATTGACAGTATCTCCACTCAATGATGTCAATTTGATCTGCAGTAAGTATTTTCTTATTTCCTTTAAACACATGTTTGCAGTTTGAAAAAAAAGTCTGAATTCCTGCAGGGGCTAAAAGATACACAAGCATTACATAATGACCAGACAAAAGAGTCTCTGTGAAACCTTGTGCTCTGGTAGATCACCTTGCACGATTGGAACCTAAGGTTTGAATCCTGAAACAATTATAGCATGTTTAACTTTAAGACATGAGTAGTTTTAAACACTTCAACAGAACTGCATATATACTTATAGTTAAGCATGTGTGTAAGTGTTGGTAAAAGAAAGATCTTTATCTAGTATTTTATTATTATACCCATAGTTATTTTTTAAACAACCTATCCTAATTATTTTTTTGTTCAGAATCTAGTCATATGCTTTTCCTATGACTATCTGCAGTCATCCAATGCCTTGTGTGGAAAGAGATCTTTTATAGTTTTTAATTTCTTCATAAGAATGAATTCACTTATTTTAATCTTGGAAGCACAAAGCACTTTGTTCTGGAGATAGGACTATAAGCAACGCTCTTTGATTTTGCTATAATTACTTCTCGCCATGCTAGTAATACCCCATTGTTTGTATAGTATTATCCTAAAAGCTACAATATTTCTGTGGCTGTCCTAATTTGCAATAAATGATTACATGTTACTGTGTTCTATGCAGACAAGAGTTTGCCTTCTGCAATAATTATCTTCTGACAACGATTTTTTTGCATGATGGGATAGGCTAAGTGAAAATGATAACATGTCTTGGATAAATTAAGCAATTTGATTCCAACCATGTAAATAACTCATTATAACAGCAAAGATTTGAATTCAGTTGCTTAATCACAGAACTGATATTCATATATCTACTTGTGAGCATCCACTTTGATTGACAAGACAGGTATATATTATCCATATCCTTCAAACATTTTGTAATAACATGAATATATTTTGCAATTAAAATTAGAATTTTTATGTGCAGGCTTCCACTGAAGCTGCTTTTGTATATGACCTATGACCTTCTTCTTATCTAGGTGGCTACGCTCATGCAGACAGAGCCAGTTTTAGGGATCAGCAAGCAGAACAATTGCCCAGTGCCCCATGGCAGGTCCCACTAAGTCAGTGGGATGGGGGGAAGGGGTGGGGGTGCAAGGTGATAAATGTTTTGGCAGATGTTCTACAAATTAGCCCTGCACTCTCTCTGAGTGCTGCTTCAATCCCCTTCCCCTGCCTGATCTGCCTGTGCTCCCTGCCTGATCGCCTGCTCTGCTTTCTGCTCTCTGTCCTATGTGCCTCTCCTCCCCTTCTGCCACATGCCACACACACAGGCTGCCCGTGTTATATGTGGCATGGCGCCACAGGTTGGCCTTTCCTGCACAAACTAAATTAGTGCAAATCATCCAATGTGTGGGTGGGAGAAGGGCAGGGCCTTACCCCTTAACCTTTACCCAGGAAACTCCATAGGCTTATCCAGAATGGGTCTGTGCATACATGAGGGTGCTCTGGTCTTGTCTTCAGTGGCTGACTCAAGAGCCCCCTTAGAGGCACACTGCCAAATGTATCCCTTCCCCAGGGACATGTGGTTTCTTCCTCATTTCATACCAAAAAAAAATAATTCAGAGAATATGGATTCCTATTCCAGCAGACCTCTCCATTCTGGTGGCCTTTGGAAGATCCATGGAAGAAGTGGGCTACCTGTCTGGAAGCCATGTCTCTCTAGACTAGCTCAATTCCCAACCACCTAGGAAACTTTTTAGGTTATGTACTCACTGGCCATGAGCTGCTGACTGTGCAATCATTACTACGCATTTAGTACTTATATAAACAAGATGTTGACTGTGCAGTAGTGTTGCATGGCAATAACCAGGATGCAACACTACTGCTCAGTAGTAACAAGCTACTGCACAGTCAGCATAATTTAAAAGTCACTCAGCAATGCTACTGCGCAGTGACTTTGGTTCCTGTGCAGTCATTTATTACTTGCATAAACGAAATGACTGCATAATAACCAAACGACTTTTAGGTGACGCTGACTGCTTAGTAGCTCATTACAGCTGTGCACTAGCGTCACATCACAGTTACTGCCACATAGCGCTACTACGCAGTAGTAACAAGCTACTGCACAGTCAGCACCTTGTGTAGATGCAGCCACTGTCACTCTAGAGAGCTCCACACTGGCTGTTTCTAGTAGGAAAAGATCACTAAAATATCAACCACCTAGCCAATGTTGGTTTTCCAGCAATTCCAAAATTCTGACTGTAGACTTGGTCTTAGTCTCCATGTGTTTCAGTGTGGAAACAGCCTTGATACAGGCATATAAAACTGCTTTTATTGGCATCATTCACTCGTGAAACTGCCAGAAACTGGACTGGCAATGCACATTTTTGGTGCAACAAATTGTTTCTCCACTAATCAGGTCTCCAGGACTATACTTTGAAAAATACTGTCATTAATTGACTAATTCACCCTATCTTAGAAAAAAAAATCTTCCAGAAAAAGCAAGGAAGAACAAAATTAACTTTTAGGAGGAAAAAAGAATGAGAATTCCACATTTTAGGCCTTCTCTGCTGTAAGGAAGCAAGGGGAAATACCTAGTTTGTTTTGCAGGACAAGTCACCTTTAAAAGCAAAAAATTATAAAAGTTACAAGAAAAAAATATAAAGTAACAGATTATTTCTGTTTTTATGTGAGACGGTAAATCAATAAATCCTTTACCCTTATGAAATTTTAATATCTCATATTTATGGGATATTCAATTTAGTACCAAAATATGCGTTAGAATTGTAATAGCTCATTTTATGGAAAAAGCTATGCAATTAAGCTGAACATTTAGGACACTAATGACACTCAGCCTTCCTTTTGCATCACATTCTCCTACAGTCACTTCATATGAGTCCTGCAGTAACCCATGCTCCTGTATGATCCATTTCTTAGCTATGTTATGTCACAATAGGGATATGAACAATGACTGTCACTCAGCTTCTCAAAAACATCACAATCTCAAATAAGGTCTGGAGCTCTATTTACTTGAAAGGCTGCATATATGCCTTGGCTTTCCATTAGATATTGCAAGGAAAAATGTGGATCCCTCCAAAGGAGACCATACCTGAGAAAAAAAATGTATAAATCTAAAATTTAGATACTGGCTGGAAAAATAGAATTGTTAAAAATGCCTTACAATTAGAGCAAAGTTTAGCTCTGGATGTGAACCCCCACAAGGTTTGGGGTTTGGGTCAGACCCATTTCTAAAAAATACTACAACCAAATTCTTCCTTTCCCATATGACAGGTTTCAGCGATGAAAAAAAGCAGCATAGACAATAATTTATTACTAGTCATCATTAGCCACATTCTTAGTCTCCATTATGTAGGACTGAAGTGGGAAGAAAGTGAAGGAACTCTTTCTGTACCATACTTGCTATACCCCCTTCTCTGGTTTCTTTGGAAATAGCTTCTGATGCATGTGCCCATACCATAAGAGTAAAAGGACAGAAAGTAAAAACCAGATGAAAAAGAAAGAAAAATGCCGTAAGCTATATTTAAGTTATGTCTAAGGAGGTGGGGCATTTAAAATTGGCACAACAGAATGGAGTATAAGAAAAAAATCCTGAAGTGGCCTCAGTTAAAATTACATAATCTTTTTTTTAATCCCACCACAGTGGATGAGCATGCTACCTGCATGCTTTCACTAATATAACAGGCAGTGAAATAGCTACTATGTCTGACATTCACAGTTTGCATTTGGCAGAGTTAATGTACACTTGAGATGAATGGGTACATTTCATATTTAACAGAGTTGTTCATTCACTATTCTTGTGTGCAGACTCAGGAATACAACACTGAACTGGTCATATTCATAAACATTTATTCCTAAATACAAGAACTAGAAACATATTTTTTTAAATAAAAACTTAAATTCATTAGACTATGGAATTATGTAGTCACTAGAGAATATCCAGACTACAGGCTAATCATGCTAAATTCATTAATTTAGACTTCATCAACAGCTGGGCAGAATATGGCTCACTCTTACACTCTGAAGCTGCAAATTCAAATAATTCAATACAGCTACCCCAACCCTGAATGTTACATAATTTATTTTTTTTTAGTATGAGAGAAATATTACATTTGGTAAGTGTTTTATATTAGTTGAAATTAAACTCTATTAGACCTCTGATCTGCTACCATCATAGAATGTAAATGAAGAGACGAATCATTGAAGTATGAAATAATTAACTTCCCTGGGAACAAAAGCTAAATTCAAAATTTGAAGTGGGATTTGATTTGGGGTTTTTTTATTTCCTTTTTAATTGTGCTTTATTCTATATCATAAAAAATGATTACAGAATAAAAGGACGGAAAAGAGGAACACCAAAATATGACACTTAGGACAAGAGGTGTCACTGGTTTGAAATTATGAACATTAAAAAGTTTGTCTTAGGGAATCAGAAAGCCAAATTGCTAGTTTTTGAGAAATGAAACCTTAGCCTTTCAAAATGTGACATATTGGTAATAGAACCCCATCTCACTGGCCTGCAGATCAGACTTGAGAGTGTGAGCCAAAAAAACGTTCAGCGGTTGGAAAGTGAAAAAAAATCACCCCATTCTGATTTTTAGTCTGAAAAAACCCCCTCATGACTTCCTCAACCCAAATTGTTGGAATTGATGGTTCATTTGCAAAGAGGCTGTCATTTCTGTTATATTTCAACCCTTGAAGAATCCAGTTTTCTGGAAACAACAAAATTTCAGAATGAAGGTTTTGATTATATTCTTTGCGAACACACTGAGCATTGAATTCAGGGTTGGTATGCATTGGTGGCATATGTGGAATCAACTCAGTTTTTGCAGGCCCAAGCTTCAAAAAGAGAAACTGTGGCTTTTGTGTCCAATAACAAGGGCTTGCATTTTGGAAACAAAGTATCCACCTGGGCCATTAGTGTGGAAAGCTGTTCCAATCCAAATATGCCCAGTTTATCATTTATAAGGTGCAACACCTGTGGAAAATTACTGGAGCTAGAAAGTAGCACATCCAACAATTCTAGTATCTTTCTTCAACTATTTGTTCCTCTCTACAGAATCCAAACATTCAATTAATAAGAGGAACATTCCACCCATTCCCTTTGTAAAGCTAGCTTACCACATAGACTAGAGAAACTATCTGGACCTGAACAACAGAAGCAAAAGCAGTGACTATGTCCCCCTGTTTAAGGAGCTATAAACTTCAAAGTCTTCTTGGGAGGATTAAAGCATTAAAGTTATCAAGCACAGCAGTCCACGGAGCAAACACTTAGTTGGGAAACAGACACTGGCACCAATTGTCCACTGAGGTGCACCTTGCATAGGCATTGACACCTGTGCAAAGTGAATGCAAAATATGTGCAAAATGTGCCAAATGGAATAATGGTGCTCAGTTCAACTTTTAAATAAGGGTAAGACAAAGGAAAGACATGCCCTCATGTGCCATTGGGCACAAAATAATCCCATGCTTTCCACGTTGTAAAACTTTTCTGAGTTTGTTGTGACATTTGATGTAGTTTTACTTAAAGCAGCAACTTCTGCAGACTCTCAGCTTTTGTTTTTTTTAAAAGTAATGTAGTAAAGTACAATCAAGGCAACTCTTAAGGGACAGATTCACTGACTCATTTATGTGAATAACATTAAAGGTGCCTGATTTACTAATGAAATCACTAATTTACAATTGAAACCATAAGACAATAGGCATCTACATAAGAGATAGAAGCCTAACCTCCTTTGGGAATCCAGGCACAAAGACTGAAAAAACAAAGAGCAAATAAAAAAAAAGGATGTTTTAGATGTTTTATTATTTGTTTTAGACCTAGTGATTTTGAGAAGTCTGAGTCATGTATTTTGAATATTTGAGGTGGAAATACAGCATCCCACTTTGAAAAATTGTTTTGAATAAATGTTACAAACATCACAAAAGGAGAAGTAGTATTTGGATGATTCTAGTTTAAAAAAATACTGTTTTATAGCCTCTGGGTTATATCAATGGGAAGGATCATAACCAGGAATCCTGGTTTTCTCTGATAAAAAAGAATCCCCAATTTTCAGATTTAAAAAAGTAACCCCAAATCCACATTTTTCCATGTTCAAAATGAAATACCACTATAGGGGGTATTTCATTTTGAACATGGAAAAATGTAGATTTGGGGTTACTTTTTTTAATCTGAAAATTGGGGATTCTTTTTTATCAGAGAAAACCAGGATCCCTGATCATAAATATGTTAAAACAGTTACTAGATAAGTAAACAAAGAGAGAAGTAAAGAAAAGAAATCTCATTATCAGTGATAAACATTCATCATCAAAGACCTATTCACTATTGAGATAATCCTCAAAAAAACCTGGTCACCAAAAGCTGACAGCTTCAAATGTAACAACACCACAAATGAAAGGATGAAGGAATCCAAGATCCGTGACCTGATAACTTTGTATTTTGCATCAAAACATCTTCATTTTTCAGATACAAACATGAAACATCAGTGTATTTACACATATATAGCTGAGAGCAGAATCAAGTTGGCATATATTATTCCTCTTTTTTTCCCTTCAAATTATTCACCCAATAGTGTACTTTTTTACTTCAGCTTTGTCTGATTGCTGTTTAACTGTTGCTTTACCAAATCGAGAAGCATTAGAAACCAACCTTAACCTTGCTAATGAAACAATAGATCTAATTCAATATGATAAACCATGCAGACGCATTCACACACACAAATGGAGGGAGAGAAAGCTACCTTGTAATCCTGTTCCGTGATATAAGAGCCTAGAGGTGGCTCTAACACTCTGTACTCTTTTCACAGTTTGAGGCCAGAAATGGCAATTGTATAATCACGGCTGTGATCAAATCTTGATTATTTTGTTTGGGGTCTTTCAGTTGGCACGAACAACTTAGACGTATTAGACATTGTTTGCTTAGGCCTTGATCCTGCAAAATGCTGAGCAATAAGGCACTGATCTACAAAGGTGCTCAAATCAATAGGATTCCATACCTGCTTAAAATGGAGCACACACCCAAGTGTTTTGCTTAGATCACCTTGCAGTATGCAGGACTGAGTCACTGGAATGCAATACCAAGTGACCAGGGCTTGGTTTTAAGTGTCCATGTATTATGCATCGCACTCTCTAGCTGCTCTGTGATCAAACTAGAGCACTCATTCATTTGACTGTCTGAGAGAGCAACTGTAGACATAAATTCTGTCATAAAGTATTACATGAAATTAAGCATGGCTAGGAAAAGTGAACTAGGGGAGAAATGGCTGGTGATGATAACAGTGAAACATTTCACATGCATGAGTCCAGTTCCCATAATCATGAAACTGTATTAAAAATTATGAGATTTAAAAAAGAACATGAGGTTTTTATTTGGTTTCTGGTTTCTGAGCTTTCAATTGCTTCACCTGCTCATATTTTCTCAGCAAATACAAGGGCAAGTGGCATAAAAGTGGTGAATTTTGTGCTCCATTTAATGTGGGCCTGCATTTTGTATCTTAATTTCCTATTACCTAATATAAGAGTCTTGGAAATCTAATTCACGCCAATAAGATGTTACTTGCCTCAAATTTATTTATTCAACTGTAAAGGCTCTTCAAAGACTGCTTCCCTGCATAGCAGCCATGTTACACTTGCACTAAGATTTCTAGGGAATATTCCCTCTGATGCAACTTCACTAGAGGTAGCAATGAGTGGCGATTGGGCACTTCTGCTCTTATTGCTTCTTTTAGGCAACCTCACTCACAGCAGGTCATATGATAAAATGGTTGAAACACTAGGATAGGCCAATGAATAGTTCTGTAAGAAAATGTCACAAAAGGGTTAGAACAAAAGAGAACAAAAGGGTAAGTTTTCAGGTCACTTGGGCAGAGCCATTACTAATCAGCCTTACTTAACACATGAATAGAAAATCCCATTAGAGAGAGCTGAGGCAAGTTCCTCTATTCCTTTGTGTTTACAAGACCTTTTTAACATAACTTTCAAGACACACCCAAGACAGGTGATTCAAAGATTGCTTTATTATGGTTTTGCTCCCTCTTCTCTGGTGGAATCCTTCAGAGTAGGAAGGTATCAAGGCTATGGACCTCATCTCCATTCCACTTGGTACCATCTTTGATAACAGGAGTTCAAGCTCTTGCTTTCCAAGATGGTTCTTACAAGGTAATCTAAAGCTAATACGTAACTAAAACAAAAGTAGATAGTCCTGACTGAAAACATCAGTCCTGATTCAAGAGAATCTCTATTCAGGTGTTAAACAAGATTGACAGATAATTCTTGCTCTATGGAGAAAGCAACCTCAAAAGACATGCTGTTTAACTAGCTTTTGTTCTGACTCTTCTGGCATTTTACAAGAGCACATCAATTGGCTACAGGGCTGGATTGTTGCTATACTTCACTTGATATGACACAACAAAATGGGTTTTGATGAAGTCTAACTAACTGATGTGTGTAAGCTATACGTTTAAACTACTAGAGAGTATTTAGAAATGAAACAAGTTTTAAGGTAGTTAATTTGTTTAAACATGTACCTCCACACAAAGGATCAGCAAAATTCAACTATAATAACTGAAAGAAATGGTTTATAGCAGTTATTATGGGGTAAAAGTAGCCCTATAAACATTAGGCCAAATTTTTCTTTCAACTGCACCATTGTAAAATATGAGCAATTCCACTGTTTAAGTGAAGTTACCTGGGTTTAATAGTCCTGCATTAGAAAGTAAAATTGTAAGTGGGTGTATGTGTGGGGAGAGACAAAGATATTATATTTTTAATATGTTATAGTTTAACAGTACAATCAAAGGAAATTAAGGCTGGAGGGGACCAGGGGAGGTCATCTAGCTCCCTTCTTAAGGTAGGATCATCCCTATCTAAACCATTCTAGACAAGTATTTGTCTAACCTGCTCTTAAAAAAAAGTGCTGATTGAGCAATGGGGACTCATTATACTAGGCACTGCACATGTGTAAAATGAAAAACAATTCCTGCCCTAAAGATTTCAGACCATAGCACTGCATATATGAAAAATACCACTCACTTTAGTTACACCAGGGCAGACCTCTTTTGTGGACCTCTCTTTCATTTTAATAACATCATACATTGTCAGTAAAGAATCAGTCTAAACCACTTCAGTCTTAAACCGAAAGAAGAAGGTATATACATGGGTTTCACTGATTTAACTATAAATATGTTTGTAATCCAGTTTAGTAAAAGCAGTGTCACTTTTTCATGTAGACAAATGGAGGTGGCTAGCTATGTTAGTCTGAAATCATGGTGACACCATAGGCTCCCTCTACTTGTTACAGGCATTGCACAATTAACTGGTTAATTGCACAATTACTTTGAGACCAGCTACACATGCAAAGTAGCTATTATGCAATAAAAAGCTGCAACCAGCTATCAAGTTAGACCTCAAAACCTTGATAACTGGTTGCTATTGAGCTTTAATGTACACGTGTAGTAGGGTCTCCCTTGCAGCTGGGACTCCCGTCAGCTGACCGGGTTCCCAGCCACAGGGGTGCACCTTGCCGAGTTGCAGCTGTGAGTCCTACAACTGCTGGGGACTCTCAGCCCTAGCAGCTGCCAAGACCCAGAGTCCCACAGCTGTGGATGCTGGGTCTCTGCAGTGCGCCTCCCAGCAAATCCCCAGGGTGGGAAAATTGCCACTGTGGTGATCTCCCAGCCCCAGGGGTGCATGCAACCTTGGGGTAGAATGATCACCACAGGGGTGATCCCCTTTCCTTGGGGACGCATGAAATCCCTGGGGTCAGAGGGTCACCATTGGGGTGATCCCTCCATCCCGGAGGTACATGAAACCCCCAGAATGGGAAGACTGTCGCAGTAGTGGTCCTCTCATGGAGGTTGTTTCTTGTACCCCCAGAGCAGGGAGATCGCCCCTGCAGTGATCTTCTAGCTCCAGGGGGTTTTCCACACCCCTGGGGCCAGGAGAGCACTGAAGTGACAAACCTCCCACACCAGGGATGCATGGGCCACCCCTGCAATTGGCAGCCCCTCAACTGGGGTGCATGGAGCTTGCTTCTCACCCATGCACATGTATCATGGAAGGAGGCACGATTGTTTAAATTGCACATTAGATCCCATCACACCTTTACCTGCATGTGTAGAGTGTCCCCAGAGACTAACTGGGTCAAAGAAGCATGAACCACAGAACCAACACTGTGATAGGACAACATAATCCTTCTCATCACCACTTACAGCACTTATCCCTAGCTTAAACACCTTAGACATATAACGATGGTAATCTCAAGGTAGCCTTGGGGGACAAACCTGTCCTGGCTTCCAGGCATCAAATGGCATCAAATGGTATTTCTTCAACCATAGAGTACCTATCTCTAATTTTCACCAAGCCACCAGGCCTTGCTATAGACCTAGATGCCAGTTGTACCCACTCATCAAGGCAGACCACATTGTCCCTGGACCAAACAACAGAAATTATAGTATCCAAGGTTCATTCACCTGCCCCTCCACCAACATCATATATGCCATCACCTGCTTACAGTATCCCTCTGCTGTCTACATTGAGTAGACAGGGGTTATTATGCCATTGCCTGAACTATGTATTAAGACTGTTAGCTGGACTATCTGTTAACTCCATTGACTGCACTATTCACCTCAACTTATCTAATCAACCCAGTTATTACTTCTTTGAGCAGTGTCCCCTCCCTTTCCCTTCTATATGTAATCTTTTATAGTCTAAGCCAGGATGAGGAGTCTGGCCTTGCAGGCAGCAGAGGGTCTTCTCTCCTGACAAGAAGGCTTCGGAGCTGACAGGTGAGTTGCCCTGAGACTGCCAGTGAGATACTGATGGCTTGCAACAGAATACAATCCAGAGTTGGGGGAAATCTTGTTGTGCAGCCAGTAAGCCAGTGTTTATGGTTGGACCCAATGCAGAACTAGCTTGTGTTACAGCCAGTGGGATTACTTTTTTGTTATAGTTAAGCTGGCAGACTGGGTTGAGACTATTGGAGGTGGAAGAGATCCCAGTGGTGCCTGAGGGGCATGAGGCTGTTTTGAGCCCTGCCAGAGGGCCAGGGCTCAGGACACAGAGTGCGTTTAAGCCAAAAGGAGTTGCAGCCTAGCAGGAGGCTGAAGCCTAGCAGAGGCAGAAGTCAGGCAGAGCCAGAGGGGCCAGCACCTGCAAAGGACAGAGCCAGGGCCCAGCACCCAAAAGGGACAGACACCAGGGCCAAGGACCCAGAACCGGAGGAAGCAAGGCAGGAGCTAGAGCCCAGAAGCCAGGTCCAGCATTGTAGGCCAGGGTTAGAAAGAAGGAACAGAGGCTGGAAAGGCCAAGGCATAAACACAGGAGACTGATTGAATGGCAACACCTATGAGGCATGGACGTGGCTATAGAGGAGGTCAGAGACCACAAAATTAGCACTTAAGGTAAGCACACATGGGCCAAGAGGGCCCTGCTTAGTGCCTGAGGGCAGGGCAGGGATCAGGGTGGTTCAGGAGAAATCCACAGACGGATAACAGACAAAGGCTCGCTCTTGGACCCTGGGTAGCTTCCTGCATCAGAAATCAATTAGTTACATCCAGGAATGATAGGCAAGGGGAAAAGGGGACCCAGGGAGCCACGGTGAGGCAGGAGCCACGTGGCCACCAGGGGCATCAAAGCCACCACTGGGGCATGATTCTTGTTACACACATTTAGAAACCACTATCAAGAAGAGGAGGCTGAATGAATTGGCCATGTCAAAAGAATGGGAGAGACCTTATCCTTAAGAATAGTTTGTATAGCAAGATTCAAGATGGCTCTAGAAAGCAGGGTCATCTTCTATGGCAGTACCACAATGTGTGCAAAAATTATTTGAAGTCATTCAACATCAACACAGAAAGCTGGGGAGAGGCGTGCAGAATCCCATTTGATCTGGAAGGAACATCTGGCACTGGGTGCAGCTCAGCATGAAGCAGCTTTGAATGAGAAGATGGAAGCAAAGCGAGAAAGAAGAAAGCAGCATGGATTCCAGTTCAGAAAACATGTAGATCAGTGACACTTACAACAAGCTGTATTGCTCCCAAATTGGGCTTGACAGCCACAAACGGATTCATCAGGCATCTGACTAGACATTTTAGGTGTAAACCATGATCCAGAGGATCAACAGTGGCCTGCTATTACGCTATGGCATTGTTCTATGGGAATCATCACACATCATCACATAATGCGCTAAATCCCATTTTCTTTGCCATTTTCCCCCAAACCAATACTATATGGGAGAGAGGTCAAATTTAATTTCTGCATTAAAAATCATTCATCCTGCCTGGCTTTAGTACAAAGCACCTAAGCCTTGCATTATGCTGTATAAAAAAAGAAGAGCCCTCTGTACAGCTTTCTGCAGAATCCATCATTATACATTCACACACCCGTTGCATTCTATCCTAACCTGAGTCATCGCTGCTCCAAAAAGCTCTTGGATCAGGTTTAGCCAGCAGGTCTCCTTTATTATAAGGCTCCTTCATCTATAAAACAGAAGGAACAGAACAAACTATGAGAACTTGTAATACTGTGTTATGATTTTCAACATTTCTAACTGCTGATTCTTTCCCATTGCAGCCCCCTGCCCACCCAAATAAGCCCCCCAAAAAACAAGAAAAACCCAGAGCCAGATAGCAATGCAAGGATATTTCCAGCTGGTTATAAAGTTGCAAGCAAATTTATGAGGACTCAGGTACAAAAATAAGGACATATTTTATTCTACCTTGAACTGCATTTTCCATTTAAAGTCCAAATATCAACTTGATTCAAATTTTTAGCGCAGCTCTGCCCCTTTGGCTCTGCTCAGACAGTATGATGGAAGCAGAAACATCCTGCAGTGGCGGAGACTAACCAAGGAATATTGAGTTTCCCATCAAGTGTAGAAAATGCATTGCCAGGACTTTGACAGCATCTAATTCTTTGACTCCTGATGTAAAGGGCATGTTGATGGTAGAGACCCCAGTCCAGCTCCTAGTCTTTTCCAGCCTCTGGCAGGACCTGGGCCAGAGTAAATTTGAGAATCAGGTGTTTGATTCTCTTCTCTCACTAACTTTATATGGGTATAATTCTACTGGTTTCAGTGGTATTGCTTCTGATCGATAGCCATGTGAGTGAAGAGTCTGACACAATTGTATTATATATTTACATACCTTTCATTTTCATGGATCCCAGAATATTTCACAGATTATATCTACTGCACCACTGAAATGCAGAATCCAAACCAGTGGAAAGCAGCACGCAGCCAATAAATAACATACTGCACCAATCGGGGAGGTTGGTAATAAATTTCCCCTGGAACTAGGTCAAACCCCTGGATGAAAAGGGCTCATAGATGTTTAGTGTCCACCTAGAGTAGGCATTACATTGTTTTTAATACCTGAACAGAAAGGTACACAATTTATCTACCTGGGAATGATTAAAATCCTACTGAGCTTGAATCTGGGGGTCCAGTGAATCTAGTAGGTCATGCAAAATTGAAGTTTTTCAACCAGTGAATTATTCCTCTACAGTTTAAGAAATGCTTTCCATTAAATGATTCCCAGTAGAATTATTTGTTTAAATCTTTGTGTCCTCTCACAAAAAAATTATGCTGCATCACAAGTGCTACAAATACTAAGTAGGCTTCCAAGTTGATTAATCAGAAGGTTTGTAAAGCTAATACACCACTGGGAGATACAATTCAGCTTCTTTTATTGTATTTTTCTAGGCATCTGCATTCAAGAGATTAAGCACTTGATGAATAAGAAAAAAGAAATAGGACACTCAGATATTTTTTGTGGGTGATATTTTTTTATTGGATCCCCTGCATAGTTTGGATAAAGATAGACAAGCTTTCAAATACAAAGCATTCTTCTTCAGGTCTGCACCACTTCAGGTCGGAAGAAGAATGCCTTATATTTGAAAGCTTGTCTAACTTTAACCCTACTATGCAGTAGGTCCAATAAAAGATATCACTTTAAAACTTCCTTGCCTCTCTCATAATTCCTGGATCATCAAGGCTACAACATCACTGTAACACTAACAAAAGAAATGCCCATTCATGGCAGCTACAGCTCTAGTTACTGTATAACCCTGTGATTAACATTAATATCCAGGGAAATATAGAAAGAAAGAAACAGAGAAGAAGAGTATGGGTAAGAGAGAGATAAATTAATGATGTGTATTCTGGGCTGAATTGTGATCATGCAAAAAAAGACTGCCAAGTAAGAAAATGCACACAAAAACATGCAACAGAGGCTCACGCTATGCACAAATCTGTTGCCCTGAAAATCATGTCTTCAAGCACGTGCACAATAAAGAATGAAAGAGGAGATCATGTCAAGGGATGGAATAGATGTACCCATGTGCATAATGCCCACAGAGGAGCAAAGGGCAAGTTGCTACACCAGCTGCAAAACCCGTGCACTGTTCCATCCAGCAACCGCAGTTGGAAAGGGAAACAACCGAGGTTCCCATGCCATGGAGTTGGAGGCATCATAGTGACAACTCTGCGAAGGCAAGTCAGGAGTTCAGGAAAGTTCTCATGGAGTATCAGCTGCAGGAATAAGATACAAGATCATCAAGATCTCCTTGGCTCATAGATACGATGATGTTTTGGCAATGATCACATTGGAACTGCATGCAGCAGTTACGGAAA
>NW_005842879.1:41619-52372 GCF_000455745.1 Alligator sinensis
GTGTTAGTCATGGGGGAAATAAATGCATGCTTAGCAAGCACTGGAGAGGGATGAGACATAACTGTGACCATAGTAAATGAAATAGATAATTCCCATTGGCAACCTTTACTCTAGCCCAAGCTGTATAGTATCTATGCAAAAGGAACATATGAAGGGGTCCTTCATGTATTTTATCCATCAAGGGCCACTGACCAGATAAGAGCAACAAGGTAGTTTGTGGATTCAGAAATACACAGTTACTTACAGAGAAAGAGAGAATTTCTAATAATATCATTCATCTATCGTCCTGCCAACGTGGGAGTAACCAATCACTTTTGTCATATATCCACATATCCACATTTACTGGGGTGACTGACTCACAGACTTGATGATCTCACCACAGTTCACAGAGATCATAGCATACCAACATATCACATGGTCATCAGGGAAATTCACTTCATTTTTGTAGGGTTTTCTGCTTATATACTTTGATCCACCAAAACTTCCTCATTTCAATGTCTGTTCATTGCTACTGAATCATCATACCTGCCTTAACATATCAAGTTACAGTGGTATCCATGCAGGGTAACTTACATAAATCTGAAGCAACTTCATCTATTAATAAAGCTGGGGAAACTGAGGTCAGAAACTGGCTTGATAGGTATACATGCAGAAAGAATGATGCATCCACAGAACTCCTAGCTTTTTCCATGACCTCTTTCTATAGTGGAACCATTCTTGCTTTCTGAACTGTATAGGCCTGTACAGGGGTTTAGGTTGTAGCTGTGTTGGTCTAAGGACATAGGCAGACAAGGTTCCTTGGGTGAATTTGATATCTTTTATTAGACCAACCCAAATGGTTGGAGAATAGTTATTAAGCAAGCTTTTGGGTTCAAAAACCCTTCATCAGGCTAAGGAAGTTTCAGCAGTTGGTGTGTGCTCTTCCTCTGCCCTTTACCATCAGCAATTCAGTTTGTAAAAAAAACAAGCGAGTCTCAATCCTGTATCTCTTAACAAAGCCTCTAGTAACTGATACCTTTCATTCTTGTGTCATTCAACCTGTTACCCTTGGGCTCTCTAAATGCAAAATTCTATCTTTTTCCTGAATAAATATCAGAGACATATCTGGGCAGGTTTTCACCATGGGCAGTAGCAGTGCATGGGGCAGCAGCAGCAGCTGGGATGCTGGCAGCAGCAGCAGCAGGCAGGCAGTGGCTGCTATTTTTACCTCTCTCAAGTTGGCATGCAGGGATGGTGCCCTGCTTTCCTCCATCTTAGTTATGTTATTGATAAATACACCAATGTTTTGAATTGGTAGCATTTCTCCTCTGGGCTGATTCTATTCTTTCTTCTCTTAAAAGGTAGGCACTGCAAAGGAAAGTTAATAAAGAATGAGGACATTTTATCTAGCACTCTTGGACATGGGTGTTCAACCCCTGGGCTGCAGGCCAGATCTGGCCCATGCAGCTTTGCCATCCATCCTGCTGGGCACCCCACAGGTCTGGAAATTTGGCAGCCAGGAGTGGTGGCAGCATTAATTGCCATTCCCTTGCTGTCAAATTTTTGGACTTGTGAGGAGCCCGGCAGGCTGGATAGCATGGCCCCATGCACTTGATCTGGCATGCAGTACTGGGATGACATGGGACTGGATCCTGGCATGCAGGACTGGGTCTTGGAAGCATGAGACCTGATCCAGGTGCCTGAAGCCAGGATGAAGCAATGCAGGGCCCAGTTTGGGTCTGGGCTGAGCCTGAGGCAGCATGGGGCCCAATGAGGACAGTGCTGAGCCCAACTGGGGCGGTGCAGGGCCCAATCCAGGCACACAAGGCTCCATCTGGGTGCTGACAAAGTGAGGGATCATGGCTGTGGACCAGCCTTGTGCCACGTACCTTGTCCTTGGGGCAGTAAAGTTGAGTACCTCTGCTCTACAACAATCTGACTATAGGTCTACAGCAGATTACACCCAATCTCAGTGCTTTCTGCATACTGAGAGGCAGGAGGTGGAATCTAATTTGAGTTCTGGAGAATGTCTATGTAAGCACTAGGAGTCATTTTTTTCAGTCAGGCTCCAAAATGGCAAAATTAATAAGTTCCGTCTTCAGTACTGACATGGCTGATCATGGTTGAAGCTTGACAGTTGTTCATGGTACCTATTTGGCATTTTACAAATTATTCTATTTTATTTTTCTAGTACAGATTAGGGGGGTCATGACATATTAGAAAGATGAATATTTCATTTAGGGGAGAGTATTCAGCAGAGTGCTCAATAACTATTTCAGTCTTTGTATGAATAAGAAATGACCCTCAGCTTGTAGAAATGAATGAAAGAAAGCAGGATGCATAATAGCAATCTCAGTGAATACTAGCACAATAGGGAGCTTTATGAGTACTGAACACAATCTGGATTGGCAAAGATGATATAATGGCCATACAAATTGCTTAGAATTGTAACTGTAATCTCCTTTAGACTTTCTCAGTTGACAACAGATAATATGAGTTACATTGCTGGCAGTCTTAGGTTATTTTTGCTACTCATTAGAAAAAGTAAGAATAATGGCTATATGGATCACATAATAATATTTTGGGTTGCAAATTATTCAACCTTTCCACCTATTTAGCTCATACTCAATGCATATGAGGTTGACTAGCATATAGCCAGAGATCTGAAAGATGTCACTCTCTTTTATATGAATGGTTCTATGGACTTGGCACAGAATCAGAAGAAACTTGGTAATATCAACATAATTTCCCTTTGGCAGAGCCTCCAAAAGAGAAAACAAAACATGCTTATCAGTTTTAATGCATTGGACTACATTCCATTGAAAACTTCTCTTAATATCACTGTAAAACACATATACTAGAAAATGACCAGATAAAGCTATCTTCAAAGTGGAAACTGATTCTTCATAGGCATGAAGAAAAGTTTTAAATTCAGCTGAACTAACTCAGTGGGTTAAACCACTTAAAAAGCAACCCTTTTCCTCATGGAAAGAAAAAGTTTTGATAGTCCTGCCTGCATGCAGAAGTTGCTTGGAACTATTCTAGAATTATTCTCTGCGAGGAATCTGTATTCTGGAATTAAAAGCTGTATTAATGCATTTCCTAAGTGGAGTAGTTTTCCTACAATAAAATCACATTTGGCAAGTCCACACGAGACATTTACTGAGCAGTTGACTAACTGCACAGTAAGCATCTTAGCATCTGAACGTGAGAGCCAAGTAGCGTGCAGGAAACTAATAAACTCTGCAACAGGGTAGTACTTGTAAATTACAAGTACTTTTCTGTTGCAGAGTTTTTTCGTGCACAGCAGCACACATGTAGATGTGGCCTGGCTGGCTGGGGCAAGAAGTTGCTTCAGTGCAGGGACTGTCTGCTGGCTAGCCCAGCACTGTACACCCTTATACCCCAGCCAACCTCTCCATAGCACATTGACACAATCAGAACAGCCCAGGGCTGGTAGCCTGGCCCCCTGGGTCTCCTGCCAGCCAGGACCACTCTGACCTGACTCAGTGTGCTTCGGTTTGGGTGCATGTGCATCTGGAACCTTCCCTGGAGCAATAAACTGCTGAGCAATAAGCTCCACAATTTATTTATGCACTGTGATGGCATGTGTAGACACGGCGACTTATTCCAGAATAAGTGCAAGGAATAGCTCCACACAGGACAGCTAATCCACAGGGGAGCTAATCTGGTATAACTATTATATAATTGTTGTATCTAATTCTGCATGAGAGACTTGAGTCACATTCCTCCTGTAGACTGGAACATTTATATGGCCCTTATTATTACTGCAGTTTTTTAATACCTCCTAATCTTGAATATATCAAACTTCACAATGTCCTTTAAGAAAAGGAAGAAATAACTAAGGCACAGAGAGAATATGTCTTCACTGCCACGCCACTTATTAAGCAAGTCAATGAACATACAGTTGTTTTGTTATATCAAGCACACACGCGTGTATACACACACACACACACATACACACAGTATGTCTTCTTTTGGTCCCAGAAGACATACTTTTAAGCTTAGATATTCAAAGGTATTTAGATACTGACTCTCCCCTTGAGAATAATAAAAATTAGGCATATAAATATTTTTGTTGATTTGGGTCTAGCAAGTTGCCCAAGTCTACTCTAGGAGTAGGCAATTGAATCCAGGTATTTCTAGTCCCAGGAGAATGATTCAACCCCTTTGTTTTCACCTGAAACTGAAAAACAAAATCGAACTTGAGAGTGGAGTGCCCCTCACAATCATATCCCCCCCTCTATCCTGCCCCCCCACCCCCGGTGTGTGTGCGCCAGGTGTTCTCTTTTTTGGAACTGGAAATATGGTAAGCCTAACTCTACCTCACACAATTTTAGGCCCCAGGCTCTTGCAAGTGCAGTAGCACTTTTAGTTCTTTACTGTAAATAGTTCTTTACAGGGCTGGATTAACCCTTTAGTGGATCCTAGGCAAACAAACTCATAGGCCTCGGGCTGGTCAAGACCCTCCCCTCACCCTAGTGCTGCTGCCCACAGGGAGCAGGCCTCAGAGCCACTGCTAGGAAGCAACCTCTGCATTGGAGGGAAGGAAAGGAAAGGGAGGCAAACAGGGCCATTCATGCTACCACCATGGAGGGAAGGACCCCGGCCTCCCTGCAGCTCAGGGCCCTAGGTATGTGCCTCGTTTATAAAGAACCAGGGCTGCCTGGTTCTTTATAAAACTTCTTGTAAATAAAGTGTTGCCTTCACATCACAAGCCTTACCAAGATACTACCAGTAGCTAACTTGCTGCTTCAGGCACAAGTTACAGTGCTCACATTCTCCTCTTAAAATATGCATCCCAATTTTCGGGGGGGCTGGTTTGGGGCAAAAAGGTGCATGTTGTATGTGGGGATATATGGCATATGCTGGATATTCTATAAACATTTCAGTTTTTGCCAACTAGCAAGCACAAAGCTCCAGCAAATTAAAAAAATTATCAGACTGATATATGTACAAAAACCCCTGAAAAACATAGATGTTTCATACTATCACACTTTCCCACTTTCCCCTATCTCACTAGGGAAGCCCTGCCTTCTGTTTTAGTGGAGGAGCATGCTTATCATAGTATTTGCTGAACCCTGGATAAGCTCTATTTTTAACAGAGGTTTTTCAGCCTAAAGTTCAATTTGGGTAACCAAGGAAAATTGCTTAAAACTAATGATCAAATCTTTTCCCTTTGTGCTGACTGAGTACACTTAAGCCTAGGCAGATAATACTTCAACAGGTCAAGTATTTAAAAATAATATGCATACAATAGTCAGAATAGGAAAACAATGTACTTTATGAGATCATAAAATATAACTTAACCATTCTCCACATATCTTCCACTCTGAAAGACCAATGAAAGTGTGTGTGCACAGCTCAAAGTAAGGGTGGGCCACTAATAGGTGATGCAAAGAAAGCAAAGATGCTCCATTTATTCATTTATTTGTTTAATTTATATGCCACCCTCTCCAAAAAAGACTTAAGGCAGCTTATGATAAAAAACAAGATAAAATATAAGAATACATAAGTTATTAAAGTAAGTAATAAAAAAACTCCCCAGGCGATACTCCAAAGCTTAACCCTGTCTGCTAAAAACTTGCCCAAATGAAAAGGTCTTACAAAGCCTCCAGACTTTTCTGATGGGTGTCAAGACGGGAGGGGATTCCAATGCTGAGGAGTCTACTTGTCCTCAGGCTTCACAACAAATAAACTGTGACCAGACAACTAACTGAATTCACATGGGCAAAGAAGGGGACAAGCTGCAGAAAATGATAAGTAATAAGTGCATCAAAGCTTTTGAAAATTTGAATGCATTTAAGTTGGCAGGGTCTGATAAAATTCATTTCGCAGTGCTAAAGGAATTGTTGTAAGAATTCTCAGAGCTAAAAACAATATGTGCTAAGTCATGGACGAAAGGTTGGGTTTTGGAGGACTGTAGAAAGGATAACATAGTGGCCATCTTTAGAAAAGGGTAAAAGTAGGACATGCAGAGGGAGGATGTTTACACGTGCATTTACCGCACAGTAAGCAGCTTTTATATTGTTGTCTACATGTGTAGGTATTACTGTTCAGTTATACTGTGTGTGTGCTCTGACTTGGGAGTAATTTTACTCCCAAGTCAGAGCACATACACAGTGTTACTGCACAGTAAAGCATTTACACATGTCTTACTGTGCAGTAACTAAGCATAACTTAGTTCAGCATAAATCACCATAGTTACTGGCCATGCACATGTAGACATGTGCTGTACTGCACAGTAACTTTCGGATACTACACGGTAACTTAAGTAATCTAAATTACTGTGCAGTAACTGTGCATGTGTAGACATGCCCAGGAAAATACAATCTGGTCAGTTTGGCTTCAAAACCTGGGAAGATATTAGAACTGATTATAAACCAATCCATTTCTAAATACCTGGAGACAGAAAAGGTAATCACTACTACTCAAAATGGATTTGTTAAGAACCAGATGCTGAACCAACTTGATATTCTTATTTGACAGGATAGTTGTTTTTGGGGGTGAAGAAAATGCAGTGGAGATAATATACTTAGAGCCTGACCCTATTCTACCCATTAGGCCCCTGAATGGTTCCTAAGTATGATCCTTTTGAATGGATCCATGAAAAAACATTAAGACAACAAGTGAATGGATCCTCCTGCTTGCTGCTGTTTGTGACTTTGACACAATCCTACTCCCACATGACATTTTCATAATAAACTGGAGAAGTGCAGACTAGAATGAATTGCTATTAATTGGATAAATTAAGGGTGTCAAATTCCTTGGGCTTTGCAGGTCAGATCCATCCCTGCAGGGCTTCCCATGGGCTGGACAACCCGCAAATGGTGGTGACGTTAAACTCCTTGGCTAGTGGAGTCATTGTTTTGGCAGGTCTATGGAACCTAGGGACTTAATGCCATTGTTGCTTGCTCCCACTTTTCCCTTGCTGCCAATCGTGGTTGCCAGTGGTGACTAGAAACCCCAGTTTTGGTAGTGGGTAAAGCAGGGTGAAGGTAAGTAGCATTAACTCCCTGTGTTCCAGAGCCATGCCAAAACAGCAGGGATTAACATACTGCTGATGTGCCCCATAAGATCAATGTGCCCTATAAGATCAATCTGGGTGGCCTAGCCTTCAAGAAGCCCTGTTAGCCAATGACCCAACTGCAGGAGCTGGAGGATGTTTGATACCCCTGAGGTAAATAAGTGGTTGAATAACCTGTAGCAAAGAGTAACAATAAATGGATTAGGGTCTGAAAGACAAGAGATTAGCATATGGCACAAAACCAGGAGGGGCAATGATTGAGTGGGGCTATGATTAATTGAAGATCTTAGTAACTCACAAATAGGGATCTGCTCAAATTGTGTTTCTGTGAATTTTGCAGAAACTGTGGAATAGGGTGATCTCCGTGAAATCAGCAGGACCCAACCGCAACCCCCTCCACAACCACAAACCTCCCCCCCACCCCTCCAACTGCAAAAAAACAAAACAAAAAAACCCAAAACCTAAAAATAAAATGCTGGCTCCTCAGGGGGAGCCAGCAGTCCTCCTGGCCGTGCATCCTGGCATGAAGGGGGTTATCAGCACTAAGGTGAGCAGGCAAGATGGCTATTGCCCCTCTCCCTCTCCACTGATTGGCTGAGAGGACTGCCTGTTGTGCAGCCCCACCCTTTTCCACCAATCAGCATCAAGGGGAGAGATCAGGGTCCCTCAGCCAATCAGAGGCATGGGGGAGGCTCACCACAATAAGCCTGCAAAAATGGTGGCCAGCCCTATAATCTACCTGCAGAATTGGCTAGCCACCTCCTTGAGTTGGGTAGGCTCCTACTTATGAAAGCTTATGCATCACTGATTTAATCTATAAGGTGCATCTCTAACCTGTATTTTGCTGAAGTGGTCTATAGACAACAGAATTAAATGAAACAAAGACAAATGTAAGGTAATTCCACCATGGGAAATAAAACCAAGTGTGCTAATACAGAATCATAGACTCAAATTAAGGTTGAAAGAGGGACTCAGGAGGTCATCTAGTCCAACCCCCTGCTCAAAGAAGGATCACCCCTAACTACATCATCCCAGCCAAAGCTTTGTCTAACTGGGTCTTAAAAACCACCAAGGATGGAAAGGGATAACTGTCTGGGTAGCAGCATTGCTAAGAAGCATAGGGAGGTGGTGAATTATGGTAGATCACAGACTCAGCATGAGTCAGTAATGAAATGCAGACATGACAAACTGCAATTTTGGGGTGCATTAAGAGCCATATTTGCACCTTATATGTAGAACTTGGGAGGTCACAGTATAAATCCACTCACTATAAATCTACTCAGTGTTAGTTAGGCCCAACCAGGGCATTATATCCAGTATGAGATTCTGTATTTTAAAGAGGTGAAAGAGAAAATGTAAAGGTTCCAAAGGGCAGCAACAAAGATGATAAAGGGATTGGAAAGTAAAAGGTACAAGAGAAGGTTGAGAGAACTAGCTATGTTTAGTTTGGAGAAAAAGGAGATGGGGGAAGGACATGATAGCCATTTTCAAATATCTGCAAGGCTGCTATAAAAAAAAGAAAACAACTGTTTTCCCTTGTAACAGAGAACAAGACATGAAGCAGTGGGTTACAACTGCAGCAAGTGTAAATTTAGATGACATCTCTGAAAAAGACTTCTGGACTATAAGAACAGTAATGCAATAAAACAAGTTGCCCAGAGGAGTTATGTTATCTCCATGGGAGGTTTTCAAGAAGACACTGGATAGCTATTTTTTTGGGATGATTTAAGAATAGCATATCCTGCATTTGTGCAAGGGATTGGACAAGATCAGTATTTCTCAACCTGTGGGTCAGGAGAAAATATGAAAGGGTCGTGAACAAACTTGAAAAACGGATCCTCCTTTAAAAGATAAAAATGTGGGAAACCATGGTTTTTTCCTTGCAGGCTGGCAAAGTTCCAGACTACCAGGGGCTTCTTGGGGCCTCCCCTTCCCCATACACACCCCATCCTGCCCCACACACTGGGGGACTGGGACCTGGGGGCAGGGGGGTAGTGGGTCGGGAGTGAGGGGCACTGGATTGGGACTGGCCATCAATGTTTACAAATGGGTCCTGGTACAAAAAAGGTTGAGAACCACTAGACTAGATGACCCCTATAGCCCCTGCCAAACCTGGGATTCAATAACGAATGTACTGTAAACCCACTGATTTTAATGGGACTACTACTACTACCATGAGTTTACTGGATTAAGTTGTAGAACAGAAGCCAATTGTGGAAAGCTATGGCCCAATCTGCATCAGGTGCCTGATCCCAGGGTGCAGGGCCAGGTAGGAATGGAGTGGTGCCAAGCCTCTGCGGCCCAATTCTGGCATGCAGGACAGGGTAGGGGTGATCCCGGGCTCTGGTAGGGTTACCATACATCTGGGTTTTCCCAGACCCGTCGTCTTTTTTGGCCCATATGCTGCATCCAGGTGGGTTTTTAAAATAAGAGCAAATCTCTGGGTTTTTTGTTGTTTCCTCTGCTCTCCCAGGCTGGCTGTTTGGAACTGGGAGCAGTGGACAACATGATTGGCTGTTGTGGGTCATATGGTCCCCATGCAGGTTCCAGCAAGCCAAGTAAAGAGACACTGTGTGTGTGTGTGGGGGGGGGGGGGGGCGGCGGCGGGGAGCCTTTAATTTTAATCACAGATTTGGGGGGTTTTATTAGAGAATTTGTGGGCAGGGCTGGGGGAGCTGTGGCTTAGGAGTGAGAGGAAGAGTCAGGGCATGGGCATATCACTTCCCCCCCACAATCATATGCCCCTCCTCCTTCCCCCGCCCCACCCCCCTGGTGTTCTCTTTTTTGCTGATGGAAATATGGTAACCCTAGGTTCTAGGGCCCATTCGATAGTATGCAAGACTTGGTGCAGCCTGTGGACTGGCCTTGTGCCACTCTTCTGACCTGAAGAACTAAACCTTGATCACTACTTTCATACAGTAGTCTTTTCTGCCCCCAGATTCCCCCCAACCTCCACCACTGGAGGAAGTAGGGAGATAAAGAATTACTGCCCCATTCTTCCCATACTCCTTAATGATCCATTCTCCCTCAGGCACAGCTGACAAGGTTGCAGATTGGACCACATTCATAGGAGGAAGAAAAAGAGAATGGCTTGGCTTTGCTTTGTTCTACAGACTGCAGCCGTAACACATAACCCTGTGACACTCTCCTTTGCAGACAAGGCCTAAGGCCTTGAACAAGCAAAGCACTTGTCTGTGCTTTAATAGGTTTTTTCACATATTTAAAGTTCATCAAGCGCTTAGATGCTGTGCTAAATTTGACCATACACCCAGATTTCTTCAAATGCTTATGGTTTACAGGTTCTGCTGAGCCAGGCCTAAAAGAAGTGTGAACTGGCCCATTCATCTCAGTGGCAATTTAAGCTCTGAAGCCTAAATTGCAATTTACATGTCACCATTCCTAATTATTTCACTGCTGATGATCTTAACAGCAACATCTTTTTAATGACTGCATTTGTGTTCATTTAGGAGGCTATAAATAACAACAGTGTAAGTAGAATACGTTATCTAGACCAAATACTAAGGGCACTTTATATTGCAAGGAAATACGTTACTCACAGATGCAGAATTATACTGGGTTATTAAAGCTATCTGTCTTTTCTGCTGCTTTAGCAAGGCATACAGAACACCTCCACTATCAACATGCTGCATCATCACCAGAATCCAATATGATTTAGCTAATGTGATGACAGTATATACACCAGCTTTTACCCTTAAAGGCTAGGGA
>NW_005842879.1:52403-65531 GCF_000455745.1 Alligator sinensis
GATATTAAAAAAGCCTGAGCCTGAATTGATTCAATCTTTGCTGGTTAGTCTAACCTGGCTAGGCTGAAGTGCTTTGTAACTGCACAGACATCCCAGACATGTAGGCACATGCCTGCAGTGGCTCAGGCTAGAAGCTGGGGGGGCAGGTGCTAGAGCAGCCCTTCCATCCCTTCCACAGCACTGAGTTAGGGTGGGGGCATGGCCGGACCCCGGCAGGACACTTTGATTAGCCCAGCAGGGAATTGATAACAGTGTTTATCACCCCATTAAGAAAACAACAGAGGGACATTACCATCTACCTTTTGATTCAGCATGGACCGTAGCCAGCATGTGGTCTGCTGGCTAATACACAGACACCTCTCAGCAAGGCAGAGGGAAGGGGGGAATTTCTGCTTAGCAGGGTGTGGTGGGTTGGGGAGGGGGAGCAGCCCACAGTCTGTGCTGGAGCTGCAGCCAGAGAGCAGAGGGGAGGGGCCAGCTCTGCTGTGGAGCAGAGAGCCCTGCCCAGCCCAGAGAGTATGCCAGGATGCTGGGGGTGTCTGATTTATCTTAAACCAGCAAGGGGTATGAGACAGACATTACATAAACCAGTTTGACCCAAATCTGTTAAGTCTGTTTCAACCAGGTTTATCTCAAACTGGTTTCAGCCATTTTCAAATTAGTTTATGTGCACTGAACAACTGTTCTGTTACAGGTTTAAACCAGTTTCTGATCACTTAAACAGGTTTATGTGTAATGTCTGTCCCTAGCCATGATGTTTAAGGACAGTAATAAGGTTCTCCATCATGGAAATAAGCCATAGATTTTTTTTTCTGACTCTTTTCCTGTTTAAACCAGCGTTATTACTGGTATCCATCTATTCCAGTGAATGTCAAGATGTGACAAGTATGAACATGACACTGGATATGCATATTATGTATATGGTATGTTGATCAGAAGTGAAAAAGTTAATAATGTTGATGGCACTTAAACCATTGATGGCACTTGAATAGAAAAATAGAGGATATAAATGGGTTGGGGTTTGTATCAATAGAGGACAGAGGACAGAGTAGCAGAAAACCGTAATGTCCTCTATAATGGCCACCCTAAACTTGAGATCATTGCTCCTTGTTGTATATGTCTAACCCAGAAGCAAAACAAGCACTTGTTGAGTCCCAGGCAGCACAGGAAAGGGATAGCGGCCAGGCAGGCAACAGCAGCAGCTGTCAGTATGACACACACTTTAAGTAGGCACCCTGGGATCGATGCCCCACTCACCCACCCCTCATTTATGCTACTGGTGTAACTTGGTCTAAACTTTAGACTTCAAGTTACCCACCCTGTGGGATCCCCATACTGTGGATGCAAGCACTCTCCCAGATTACATACTGCGAAGTATGCTCCATGGTGTTAGAGCCACAGCACTTCACACAGTGGTGAACTGGTTCCCAACCCATGACATGATTGGTATGCCTGTCCACATAGGCAGAGCCAAGGGATGCGGTGGTGGGGGGGTGTGGTTGCACCTTGCTTTGCTTGTACAGCTCATGACCAGCACAGTTACTGGAGTCTGTGTTAGCATGGGTCCAGAATTCAGAGCTTGAATGCTACAGTTGTTTGTCCCCCTCCCTTGCCCGCCACTGAATGAATTGGGCAAGGGAGTGGGGGGCAAGTCGTGGCAGAGTTCAGCCCCTGGGTACCAGACGTGCACTGATGCAGGCTCTGGCTGCTGAACTGATGAGCAGGTGAGATCAGGGAGCTCACTGCATGTGCTCTGCACTGTAGGTCCCAAAAGGCCTCAGAGCCTGGGCCTTCATGCTTAGGTTAAGCTGTATGCTTATTTTAAGTTGTGTATGTGACTTGCACCTAGAGACAAGAGGAAATATGGAAAAATACTGTCCCTTGATTTAGGATGAAATAAGAAGCTGGCTAACTAAATTGAGTAAATATAGTCCAGGCAAAGAGGAACAGTCTTAAGGAAGAGCTATACCCGCCTAAGAATGGAAAACTACAGTTAAAAACACAGCAAGTCCGTATTCGACAAACACAGGCAGGCTTATAAATTATGTGTTAGGAGAAAGACTTAAGCTAATTATGTATTAAGAAATGTGGTAGCTATAAGGTATATAAGGAAGAAGAAAAGTGCCACCCTTTAGAACCTAATCCCCAACATCCGGCCATCAATCCAAGATTCTACTCTGTGCAGAGCTTTGTTGCAGAAGTCAGGAGCCCCGGACAAGACTTCATGGACTGGCCACCCAGTGATATCATGTCCATCGTATCTTGGGGTGGTGAGCATGTTGCATTGCTTTGACCAAACTGTGGCAGTAGAGGAGTTTGTCCTCATTATCTGTTAACTGCTAAGGTTCAATAAATTTGCTTATGAAAGGAAAGTTGCATCACAGTTTCCTCACCTGGTAAAAGACCTGTACTAAAGGAGTTTCTTCTCATTAATTGTTATGCAGGCATAACAGCACAGCCAAAGGAGATGCAGCTGCACCCTCTGCACCCCAACTGGTTCTGCCCCTTATTATCCACACCTGGTCCTGCAACAATTGGGAACCGGTTCCCAAACAGTGTCACATGGGAACAGTTTATTTGCTATGCATGTCCACACCCTCAATAGCATATTGTGACATCTATATCTGTGACCAGATGTGTTGCCTGCATGCCTCCGAACCAGAAAGCCCAAAGTATGTTATAATGAGCCTGTTGAATGTTTTGCCAGGTGTCAAGGAACTTGTTTTCATTTTCATTTATATAATCAGTGATTGGTATCATTCAGGGATACACAGCCTTTTGACCCCATTGGCTGGGGGAATGGTGTGGGGCCAGGCTATGGGTGGGATTGGATCCTACCTGCCGGGATTGGGCCCTGACCCCCACATTGCCCTTGCTTACTGGGATTGGGCCCTGGGGCCCTCTACTGCCTGCCCCTGCCCAGCCCTGCATGTTGGGATTGGGCCCTGCTGGGATCAGGCCCTCCATACCCAACTTAATTCACAGGACCATGGTCTGTGGAACTCCCCACGGACCCATGGGAACCTTGAGGGCCAAAAGACACCACACTGGGGGCTGGATCTGGCCCACAAGCTCAGGGTGAGTACCCTGGTACAGTTTGATGTTTATTGTGCTTTCCTGGGGGCTCTTCTTTACGTTTCATCTGTACTACTGGTTACTTTATTGACTCTATAACTCAGGGGTCCCAACTCCCCCATCTGCAGGACAGTTCCAGCTTGTGGAGCTGTGTAATTTGGCTTCTAGGGCTTCCCAAGAATCTGGAAAGTTGGTGGCATAGCCCTGTGCACGGGATCCCACTGGCATGGAGCTGGGGCTAGAGTTGGGGCAGAAATCTGGCACACACAGGTCTGAGGCCAATGTAGTGGGCCCAATCTGGCATGTGTGGGCTGGGGCCTGATTTGTTGCATATAGGCCTGGGGCAGCCAGGCTCAATACAGTGTGCAGTGGGCTGGGGTGCCAGGCCCTGATCCAATGTGCATGGGGCTGAGGAAGGACATAAACCAGCACATATGAGGCCAGAACTGTGGCTGTGATATTGTGTGTGGGACAGGGGCTGATTCAGTGTGTGCCCAATTGAGTCCCGGGATCGGCCCATGGAGTGGATCCAGCGGACCCAACCCATACCACTCATTTGGTCTGTTATAATCCATTAGGGTTCTGCTATAGAAGTGTTCGGGCTGGGACAGGAGAGAGAGGAAACCTACTGTACTGATGCTCTAGCAGATTTATTACTCCTTAGATAGCCCTGGGGAAGCACTGAAGGAACATCGGAAGGAACTTTAAGAAGTTAACAAATTCCTTTTTATTTCTCTTTTCTCAGCAATTCTACACAGTGGCTCCTATCAGCAAGTCTTTCCTTGTACCCTGGCTGTATTTGAAGTTTGCCCTGTCCTAACAGAACCCCCGGCAGTATTCCATGAACTGGAAACCTTATTCTTCAATATTTTTTTATGGCATTTCTACTGTGTAATAATAAAGCCTTTGGCACAAGAGATTGTTGCTGCATAAATGGCTTCCACTAACAAAAAGGACTGCGTAGTTGAGCTGCAACATTTATTTTCAATAAATATCTTGACTTCACCTTGCCATTTGTCAAACAGGAGGAGACTATTATTATGCATCAACATTTAGTTCCACTAGCATTATTTTCTAATCAGAGAGAACAGACGGATTATTGTTGCTCTAAGAACTCAGGAGCTTGCTTGGCGTAACACTGTTTTGGGATCAAAGAGAAATATTATTAAATTCATAAGATATTGTAAAACTTGCTTTTCATTAATGAAGAGTGGGTTGTAACTTAACTAATATTTTGTTCAAATGAGGACTCACTATTAATTACTCCTACCTAGACTATAACATGCAGTGACGTTCAGGAAACTATTGACCATGTGATTATTTCCCAGACAGCTGAAACCTGTTTTCCAGCTTAGATAAGATTTCATTGTATTTTAACTGTGTCACCAAACTGGTGGCCTATACATTGGTGACTGGTGCCTCCTGAGACTGGGGGGGGCACAGTTCATAGAGGGCACAGTTTTGGGTGGCAGCGAGCGGCAATCGCCCGCAGAAGCTGGCTAAAGCTAACTTATTTGACTTTAGGGTAGACGACCATCTCCAACTACATCATCCCAGCTAAGGCTTTGTCTAGCTGGGTCTTAAAAACCACCAAGGATGGAGAGTACATAACCCCTCTGGGTAGCCTGTTCCAGAATTTTACTACCTTCCTTGTGAGAAAATTTTTCCCAATATCTAATCTAACCTAACCTTGTTGCAACTTGAGACGGTTGCTTCTTGTTCTGTCATCTGTCACCACTGAGAAGACAGTCTAGCTCTATCGTCTTTTGAACCCCGCTTGAGGTAGTTGAAGGCTGCTATTAAATCCCCTCTCAGTCTTCTCTTCTCTCGACTAAATAAACCCAAATCCCTCAGTCTCTCCTCATAAGTCATGTGCCCCAGTCTCCTCTCCATTTACATTGCCCTCTGCTGTACTCTCTCCAATTTGTCCATATCCTTTCTTTAGTGGGGGTAAAATAAAAACTGGGTAAAGTAAATGACTATAGATTATGGATGTATGAAAACCTTATGACGTGACAAAAGAGGCCAAGCTTAATGGAGTGTCAGCTCTTTTGCATTAACTGTCTCCAAACTTTGAGAATGTTTGAATTAGGAACCAGACTATATCTGAATTTTGCAGCATGGGCCTACTGAAAAGTTAATCTCCCTAATCTAATGATCTAAGCCAGAGCTGCCAAAAAATCTGGCTCTGGGTGGGGGCTTCTTATGGGCCAGATGACTCACCTCTGACTGCAGGGCAGAAGTTTGTTGGTATGGTGGCCTTCCCCTCTCCTCTTCTCAGATTCAGATGTAAATTGAGATTCAGAGAATCAGTTATTTCAGTGTCAGAAGTGACTGTTCTGACTTCCAGTTTATGATCTGGTCTGACTTCCAGCTTAACCAAGGCTATAGACTCTTGTCCATTTAATACCTGCATCAACTCTATTTTCTGGCATCATTTCACTATAAGAGAAACATCCAAAGATTTAAAGACTGCATGTGATGGGGCTTCCACCATTTCCCTAGGTAACATGTTCCACTGGCTAACTCACTCTCCATTTTGCCTTATCTCTAGTTTGAATTTGTCTAGCAAGGGTTTCTGCTTCATCAGAAAGATTCATGTGTGCATCTCTCCATCAGCTATCATTACATCTTTATAACATACCATTATTAAGGTCTGATTTAGGGCTTGATCCAAAGCCATTGAAACCAATGGGAGTTTTATTGTTAACTTCAAGGGTACCAGGAGCAAGCCATCAATGCTTCAGAATGAATGCCATTGTCATGAATGTATATGTGCTAATTCTAGATTCTAATTCTAGCCTTAATCTTAACCAATTTAGGGCTGGTCTGCCTGAAAACTTGCATTAATTTAAAAGCATTAATTTCTTAAAACTACCTTTAAATAAGTTTAGCTACCATTCCCCAAAATAAGGGTGACCAAGCCAGCTCTTAAGAAATCAAAGTTTTGTCTAGACTGGGGGGAAGGGGGGGGGGGGCACTTTTGTGCAATTTAACACTTTTGACCCAATTTTAGCACATCAAGCACTATCCTTTAGGAGGCTATAATTCAACCTACTAAAGTGAATTGAAAGCCTTATGTCCTATAATAAAGGTGGTAACATATGTCTACAACAATGCTAAGTGGGGGTTTTAATCAAGTTAACTAGTATGTCTGAGCTAAAGGTACCTTTATACCCAGTCTAGACAAAACCCAGAAAGAGTGTGGTGTGTTGATTAGAGATGGTAGAACTTCCAAAGATTTTGCAGCATCATTTTGATTGATATGTACTTCCTAAAACAGTGGTTTTCAAGCTTCCTAAAGTCACAGAACCCTTTCATATCACTTCCTCTGCCATGAAACCCATACCCCTATCCTAAAGACTGATGCAGAGCCAAGTGACCCTGTCCCACAACAGCAGTGCACTGCCTCCCAACCTGCTCCACCATTACCCTAAATCCCTAATGATCTACCGTGGCACCCCAGGGTTCAACCCAACATAGTTTGAAAACCACTGCCTCAAAGTTCAGAACATTTTTAACCAAAATTGTTTTTGTCTAGGAAAATCCAGATGTCTCAAAAGAACAGGCTTTCTGGTACTTCCTGATACTATGAAGCTATCATATTTGTGGTTCATGTAGTACAATATCTCAGTCTCTTCTACAACCATTAAGTGCTGGGAAAAATGCTGACTGAACTTGTTTGAACTTAAGAAGAAAGATTCAGGTTTGGTTTAAGTTTGGGACAAAGGCCAATCTGTTGAGATTTCTTCAACAGATGAGTGAGTTAAAGGTACCACTAACAAAAACATACTGGATGCCTGACACTGGTCATTCTTTGAGCATTCCTGAGATGTCATATGGATTGCTAAGGAAAAGAGCTAGTGTGCTTCTGCTCCAAATATTAAGTACACTTATTTTCTGGGATTTGTACTGGCCTTTTAAAGTGAGTAAAACAATCTCTAATTGTGGATACCTTCATTCTAGAAAATATGCAGTAGCTTACTCATAACATGGATTCTATTCCCAGTGGTGCCACATCTTCTAAATATGTCTTCTTGACACTTGTTAAGATTTTGGGCTGGGTGTTTGGCAGTCCATTTCCTCCCATTTGATCCTGAAGTGAATTCATACAGACCCTAGTCTAGCACAAGGCCTTTGCACCATGCAAATTCACTTTGCACAGGGAGATATTCAGGAATAAAAGTAAATTTTAACAATAGCACTGCATTTTTTTACATGACAGTATCTTTTGCAGAGGCAGACTGAGTCTATGGACCTTCAGCTCTTCATATCCCATTTGAACAAAAGAAGGAAACCTGAGATGTAAGAAATAATGATTGAGAGTGTATCAGGCCTCTTGGAAGCTGGCTTTTGGGTTTCTGGGTTCAGTGACAGTCAGTGCAATATGTAGCAAACCCAGCTCTGCCACCTGGAACAGAATCTCTGCAGAAGTACTCAGTATAGAGGGAGAACCTCACGACATGCCTCTTGTTAACAGGTGGCTTGTATGCTGCTGAAGCAATGATCAGAGTCCGCAGGGAGGTGGTGGGATGGAAATACTTTCCATCACTTGTAGTGAAACAAGTACCTCTAGTCAGCAAAGGGAACACAGACATTTATTAACCAAGTGCCTTATATTTTACGCTGATTCTCATAGGTCAAATGCCAGTATATATTTGATTGAGCAACTGTAGAGGATGCTGTGGAGGAGCAGATTTGGGACAAATACATGTGCCCTAACTTGATTATCTCTTAGGAGCAAAGTAGAATTCCGGGGCAGAACTGCGCCTACTGACCATCTCCAAACTCAAAAAATCTACAAGGTAGGGACATCCTCTGAATTGCAAGTATCCCAAGATATCAGAACGGTACTCACTGTCTGGAAAATCTATGCGTCTCATTATTTTTTTAAAGGTTTATCACTGGAGTGCCAACATTTTTCAGTACTTCATTGTCTCAACAAGGTAAAGAACATATTTTTATACCTATGGAGTAACCTTTCCATGTGAAATAACCAGCCAAAATTATGTCAGTTTGTTTCCTTTGCACCATTTTGCCACTTCCATTCGTAAGAAGTAACTTGACCTAAAAACAGAAGGGCAATAAGCCCACTTAGAAAACAAGAGGATGTAGAAAGTTACTTTCTACCTATGTTATATATTTATCATAGCAGTATATTCTTTAATATTGATGGCACAGAACATACTAAAGGCTTGTTAAAGTCAATAGCTGTGCTCCCACTGACTTAGGCACTATGAAGGTTGTGCCCTAATCCATTATAAAGAAACAAAAATGAAAGGACACATTCTAGATGGCACTGGTAATAGCCTCATTCACTGAAGAATTGTGAAAAATCAATCAGTGTTTTAGCTATTGCTATTTGACCTTTGTTAAAAGCATCTGCAGGGAAAGAAAAGCAGTTAGAAAAAATATCCTCTTCTTCTATTGAGCTGAGGCTCATTTATGGTTTAGATTTTAGTACTAGGTTTGTTCTGAGAAACAGATGAAACTTTATTTTTGTCGTTACAGTTTAGTTTTATGTGGTTCGCCAATGGCTCTATTAGCAGATAGTGTGTATTATATGTCTGTGCGCTCCTTGAATTTAAATTGCATAAAACTGGAACAGATGGACCAGTGGAATTCTACACCCACATTTTGTTACAGGAGGTGGAATGATCCTACCTTGATAGGTCTGTGTAGACCAGTAATGAATACTGGGATTGCTCTGTGTAATTTAAGAAGGGAAACAGAAACTAAAATAATCATAGCAAATAGTATGTGCTTTGAGTGTGCTGACACTAAAAACAACCAATTCTCAGCAGTCAGTTTCTCCTGGCTCAATTACTTACATAGATGAGATCAGTCTTGTTGTTTACTTCTTACAAAAAGCATTCCCGTTTCACCTGAACCTTGTATACAACAATTTCCCACCATTGCTAACACTAGTTCAGCTCTCAGGAAGGTTAGAGGGCTCCAGAGTGTTTCACTTAACCTGGTGTGAGCAGGGTTAGGAAGTGCTAAGCACACCCATGGGAGCCAGTGGCCTGTCTGCAATATGGAAGCCAATATTCACACTGATTGTTGGAAGCAATGTTCGTAAAAGCTGGGCAGTTTTGCAAAATTTTCATAGTACAGAGAGACCCCTAGGGCTTGGCAGGCTTTTTCTCTGTCCAGTTTACATGAGGAGTTGACCAATCCAATCCAATCCGATCCCAACTGAGGTGTATGACTGAAGAAGGTAATGCTGCCAACACCACTGGCTACTATGAATCATTTTACTAATGTGGGTCGTGTATCATTCTAGCCTTTTCTGTTTCTACTGGTTTAGTCAGCGAATGTCGACAGGCCTCCATGCCAGAATTTCACTATCTCAAGGAATCACGTAACTCAACAGTCCTCTGACTATATGGAAGCATAGTTTAATCTTCCATATGGACACAGGACTAAACTGGATGATAACAATTAGTAATTGTAAAGATCATGTTTACACAGGAAAAGCCAAATCATATTTGTATTTATGTATTTATGTGTTTGTTTATTTATTTGCACAGCAACATTTGTAATATTTCTAGTAGTGGCAGGTTCAAAAATGTGTTCCAGAAAAAAAATAGAAGAATTTCAGCTACAGACCATTATTTTAAACATTGTTCTAGCATAGGTCAGCATTGTCCACTCTCATGAGCCAAGCATGAGATAATAATAGCTAGTTTGGCTGGAACCTTCTTTAAGCCAGATGTGAAAGTATCTTCTGTTCCCTGCCCCCATGTTGAAAATGGGAGAATTAACACGTTTTGTGTTCTTTGAAAACTGACTTCCTTAGCTAACTAAAGCTGCTAGCCCCAAATGGCAGCCATCTCTTTTAAAAACCTGCATTTGCAAAAGACCTGAACTCCAAGTACTTTGCAAGCTGACATATGGGCCTATGATAATTAACAGGACTTGACCTTGCAGAAAAGGAATGGCATGCACTTGCTGAGTAAGACTGAAAGGTAATATTTCAATATATAACTGTTTGCATTGTTACTAAGGAGATAGGCTGCCCTTTAACCCCTGATGTTGCAGAATGTCTGCATAGCTTTAAAGAAAGATACTGAGCCCTTCTGAGACAGATGAGAGCAAGGGACATTTCACTCTGTTAATTGCCAAGCTTATCAACCCATTCAAATGGATTGTTTTGGATAATGCATTTATACTTTCCCTTCCAACTTATTTTCACTAAGACATCTATTCACTTACAGTGTCAAGAAACAGGACATTATTGAATTTGGAAAATGTAATGCTTGTAAGAATAAACAAACCCAGAAGCACACTATAGCTTGTGAAAAGTACTTCCCTCCTGTCTTAGGAGTGCAAGAATTTACCCACACTCAGATTTGACTTACCCACACTTGGATTTGATATATCAAAACTAGGAATGTCAGCTCATTGTGCATCCGTTATACACTAACCAAATCAGAGAAGTATAGCATAAGCCACAGGCAATGTGTAGAGGGGGCCCTCGCCGGCTGGGGAGTGGGGGGTGCTGGCTGGCGCACCCCCTGAGAAGCACCAGTGGCACTTCTGTTTTGTCCAGTGGCACTTCCAGTTTGCCATTGGCACTTCCAGGGTCAGCAATCGGCCTCTGGGGGAACCCTCTCCCCCAGTTGGCCACTAGGGGACCCCCCCGACCAGGGTCAGTGATCTGCCACTGGTGCCCCCCTAGAGCCCGGAGGCACTAGTCGCCCATGGCATAGTCTCCTAAACAGAGGGCTTACTTCAACAGATCAAGTGTCCACATCATTTTTAAAGAGATATAAGACCTTCAAATAGTACTTCAGAATCATGATTACTACTGAGGCCTTCACAGGGTTCAAATGACTTGCAAATTGCAGACATTGTTGGTTCACCCAAGAGTACTCTCTGGTTTTTCCAGTTTTAATTCAGTTGCATTCATAGTGAAATAACCAAAACCACTCTGAAAGCTTCACATTTAGCAATAATCTATTTGACTACAAACTAAAATGGAGTGAGATTTGTGATAATGTTAAACAGTTGTATTTTCATCAGCCTCTAGCAAAATGTTGTTGCCAAAATATTTTAAACTTAAAATGCAGTTAACATGAATGGAGGAAAAATATACGAACTGTGGTTTTGTTGAAAAAATACCATAACTGCTCAGCAAATGTGCCAACTATTTAATGAATGTAACTTACTGGAATACAGAGATATTTTCCTAAAACTCCTTGCACATGTTCACTTCCCAGAAGCACTGGTTCTTTAAATACAGGTAATTTTCTTGTCTGTATGAAGGAAATTGGTACTGATGGAACGACTATGGTTAGGAATAATATAGAAATATAAAATCAAAGAAATATGCATATTCACCGCTACTGACATACACTCTATTTAAACCAGCTTTAAAATGCTTTTATATTGCTGGACCCTTGAAAAGTAGCCTTGGCATAAATCAGACTCCTAATTCAGACATGCTCCTCTGCTGCAAGCTACATTTTGGCAGTATCCGTAGCAGCATTTTCCTTTAAATTTCATCCAGTTAAATCTCCTAAACCAGTAGTTTTCAAACTGTGTTCCATGGGACTCTGGGGTTCCACGACAGGTCATAGCGGGTTCTGCAAAGAGACTGGGGGTAATGGCAGAGCCGGCCAGGAAACAGTGCACTACTATTGCTGGACTGGATTGCCTGGCTCCACATCAGCTCTTTAGGATAGGGGTATGGGTTCTGCAGTAGAAGCGATATGAAAGAGTTCTGTAATGTTAGGAAACTTGAAAACCACTGAATAGGCATCAGTGTAAGGGTACCAATGGTCCCAAACATTGTCAGTATGGACAAGGCCTAATTATATACCAAATCTGAAAGCATGTTGATTGGCTTCAGAGATGATTAAACATGGTTCCAGTATGTTGATTATTATGACACTGTTTAAGAGCTGGAAACATTTGCAACCAGATAAAAAGGCAACCAAGTTGAAGCCTTTTGCCATTGGGTTCTTTGTCTCAGTGTGTTTGTGATGCAGATGCACCCTACAAGCAATAGGCTACTGAGTTGCTACTACTGTTCATAGCTTTTACCGTAATACTCATATCCTCCCACGTACATGGAATACTGAACACTTCTTTGGAGTTCAGACTGAGGTTGGAAATTTAAACTCTGTTTAGTGCTGTGATGTGCTGAATGTATGATGTGTCGACAGTCATATAACCTATGATAAGAACTCTACTTACTGAGTTACTACCATATCAGCTCTATTACATGTGATCTTCCGGAGCTGGTGTAGTAACAGAAATGTGGGCCCTGTAAAATGGCTCAAAAAAGGTATTCTAGATTCAAGAGACGCTATAAATCACTAACCACTTTTGCAAATCTGGGCTAATATAAGTATAAATGTCTAATCAAGCATTACCATGCAGCATTGTGAACTCTCATAACAAAAAAAATTAATTGGTGTATTGAATTTTAAAAGTAAAAATTCCCACAAACAAAACGAAACTGACTGATTTGCATGTTACAGTGTCTGACAATGGGAAGGCAAGCTAAATATAAGCAAAAGTGAAACTCAACAGACTAGTTTATTTTGCATTCTGAGAAATGAAGCATGTGATAGAGGATACATTACATTTCTGATACTTTTCCAGTTTTAGTAATCTGATGTTAAAGGTATTTTTTTTAGGTATATGATATTTATCTTGACAGTCTCCAGTTCAAGAGCTCCATTGTTTCATACATTTCCCTTTGGTGTGCTGAAAAGAAAGCTAGTTTGTTCGTTTCTTCATCTGTAGCAATTCCCTTTTGAGCTATCATTTATTATGTAGAAGAAGGACTGTGTTGTATTTCTGTATGCACTTGTCTTTGTGTACAGATATATTTTTCTTTCAGTAGATATCTTTGGGCTTGGGGAATTGTTGTGATGAAAGGCACTTTAAGCAGAAATTTCTGTATCTCCAGAAAAGTTTTTGTTTCTAAGGGGTAATTCTAGTAAAGGACTGAGGCATCAAAAATTTAGGCATTGCAGAGTTTTAGGAATTTGGCTTCTGCATTTACAGTCCTGAGAGAGGGGCCTTTCTCAAGTGTGT
>NW_005842879.1:65562-72522 GCF_000455745.1 Alligator sinensis
AAGGGGACAAGCCAGGAGCCACACAGGTATTCACATCAGATTGGTATTCACAACAGGAAATTCACACTTGGAGTTAGGTGACCGAGTCATTCTTTTAATAAGATGCAGTAGATGTCACTCTCTTTGTTTAAAATGTAGACAGAGGAGGAGCCAGCCTTGTTTTATCCAATAATCTACTAGTTAGAGCACTCATCCAGGATTTGGGAAGTCTGGATTCTGGGCCCTCCCTAGCCTAAGGGGATTCAAACCCACATCTCCCATCTTCTTGTGAAGTGCTCATCCACCAGGCCAGAGGCTGTTCAAGGCAGTGGAGGCTCTCCCTTCTCATGCTGTAGCTGTGCCACGTTCCAAAAAAGATTGAGTAAAGGGGAGCATATAATTTTCTAGCCCAGTAATTTGAGCTCTCACCTGAAGGAGGCGAGCCTTGGACTCTGTTCAAATGTATATTTATGCCTTTTATCTAATGAACACTTAAAGATGTACAAACAGTTCTTGGAGTACAGATTGGGACCCAAGTCTCTCTTCTAGGAAGGGGGAGATGTGGATTTGAACCTTTAAAAGCTGAGAAAGGCATTGCACCTGGGTCTCCCATCTATGGGGTGAATGCTTTAACCATTTGGTTATCATATATATTGTAGGGAGGGCACTTGTAAGTGCATGTTGTCTTTTACATTTGGAGAAGCAGAGGAGCACAATGCAACAGAAACACCCCTCCACGGTGCCACTGAGTCAGCCATGCTTGCAAGTTTTGTGATGTATGAGGAGGCTAAACTCCTCAAAACACTGCCCCTCTGGGCAGTTCTTCCTCCACCTTTTATTTCTTCTTGTGAAAGAAACTATTAGCATTCTTTTTATCATCACCTTTTTTTCCTTAGAAAAAGCAGAGGTGGTTATTTATCACTGCATTTTATGAACAGTTAGTGTGTAGAGACCTGTTCTGAAAATGCCTATCAGACCCAGACCTTCAGGGAGTTTAAACAAAGGAATATCTATTTTCTGGATTATATGTGAGAGCTGATTTTTTCCTAGCTCACTCTGACACACCAAGGTCTCCCCATGTACAGCATAGAGAACCCTGTGTGCCTATTTCTGGGCTCTGGCTTCCATTTTGGGGATGGATGCCTAAAAGTCCTTTATCAGAGCTAGCAACAAGTCCTTTTCTGAATCTGTCCCTACATCTGTTGTTTTGGAAGGATAAGAGTTTTACTGTCATGTTGCACAAGGAAGCTAAACCTAAAACTGTCTCAAATTAAGCTTCTGATACTTAAATCTGTCTTTATTAAGAATACCTAGATTCATATTCTGTTCCTTGGACTGGGAATTTCTAAATAAGGCAAATCACATGGTCTAATTCCTATTGATTTCAATGAGCCTTCATAGGAGTTAGAAATAAATAATTCTTCCCAAGAGCCTATTTTCAGTGAGGAGTGAATTACTCACCTTCTTGTATAGAGATGGAGAAAGTGTTTACTGTTAGTTTCTTTACTATGATGTAACATTCATCTAATGTTATAGGGTTACATAATGTAACTGTCCTGAGGGGTTTTCCCCAGTTCAATTTAAGAAATGCTAGTTGTCCACAAAGTCAATTAACTTCATAGAAACTTCCATGAAGCAGCCTTGGAAATAATAAACTTTCAATTAGTATAACTGGACAATAAAATAGATTTATTAGCAAGTATCTCTTAAATGCTAACCTTGCATTATAGTAGCTTGTTAGCTTGCTTAAATGTACTGTACTGACTATCCAGAAAAAAGAACTATTTGACAGAATAGAAAAAAAATATAATTGGATACAGAGCAAATACACTGTATTAAAATAGGAGGCACCAAGGAATTCTGGGATCTGGGAATTGCATTACATTACCTAAAATGAGCAGCATGCATCATATTAGCTAATACTATAATAGGATTTACAGAATATATTACATTACCAGTGAAGCCTTAGCCAATTATGACCTGCCTGTGCAAAGTAGAAATGTAAGGTTATCAGGAAGAACTAAGTATAAAAATAATGTAAAATGCAAAGAAATGTAATAATCACAACATTAACTGAAATGAGTATCACAATGAGAACCATGTTATTCATTATATGTTAACCACACCTTGAATGCCCTTTGATATCTTGGACTTCTAAGGTTTGACTATTAGGTATATACAGAATATTTGGTCAAAGAAATATACAAAGCATATTGTTTTTATACAACCTCTTTTTGAGGTTTTACGTTTACTTCTTGATTGCAAGATGATAACCAGGCTCTTGAAGGGTCCAGGTTAATGAACTTAAGAACTAAGTTCTCAGTGGCTAGGGACAGAAGTTACACATAAACCAGTTTAAGTAATCAGAAACTGGTTTAAATCTGTAACAGAACAGAAGTTCAGTGCACATAAACCAGTTTCAAAATGCCTGAAACTGGTTTAAGATAAATCTGGTTGAACATAGGATCAGACTTAACTGATTTAGGTCAAACTTCTGTTCCAGACTCCTTCCTGGTTCAAGTTAAATCATAGTCCCCCAGCATCCCAGCATTTTTTGCAGCCCTGGGCTGGGCTGGGCTGTGCTGTCTGCTCTAGAGAGCAGGGCTGGCCCTGACCCTCTGCTCCCTAGCTGGAGCAGTGACAGCTGTCTCACTGGCCCTCCCCAGGAAATACCAGCTGGGGTCTGGGTATTTCCTTCCTTCCCCTGAGTACAGAGCTGCCCTTCCCTGTTGGTTTACTTAGTGTGGGCTGCAACTGTGGACTACACATTCCAGAGGCACCTGGAAGCAGGAAGAAGTAGTGATGAGCAACCCTGCAGAGTCCTGCTGCTGTGATTGTGGACTGCAAATCCCAGAGACCTTAGGGGCAGCAGGAAGAGGAAGTGAACACATAGCCCATGCTGGCTATATGCCAGAGAGCCGTGCTCTAGTGTCCCCTGACTTCAGCCACTGCAGGCATGTGGCTACATTTCCTGAATCAAAAGTGAATGTCTGTTCATTTGTCTATTGGTTCAATCTGTGCAGCTTTGACTAACTTGCAAAGACTAAATCAATTCAGCCTTGGGCTTTTTGACTGTCTGTACTTAGCCAGTGTCATCTGACAGGTGGGGGCTTTTTGGTTCCCTGCCCATATTACAACTTGATTCAGTTTTTCCCTTGTAGGTTTGACTGAATGTGTTTCAACTAAATTTGATCTGAGCCAAAAGGCCAAGATCTTAAACTGTATAACAAACCTGAAATTTAATTGCCTGTGTAAGGCTCTTTCTTATGCTCATATGAGAGAGTTCTTTTATCTCATAGTGCTGATATTCTTTTGTAGGAAGGAGCATTCATTGTCTGGTTGTTCTTTTTTTTTTAAAGAAGCTGTCACAAAACACAACAAACTCCTTTATTTATCTACAGTGAAGCACTGTGTTGTCTAAAAATAATGAGTAACTCCAGGCAACAATGGAGAGACAGGCAATAAACTGATTAGGGCATAAGCTCCAGTGTAAGAGAAGAAAAGCTTTAGCGATCCCCATCAAATAAAATGCTTCTGGGAATAAACTGATTGAAAGTGGTGGTGGGGGAGAAATATTTCTCCCCAAACAAATTGCTTTATGGATTTATTTCTGCTCACCTTTCTCTTAAGCATTGGGTATTGAATATTCTCAGAAGCTGGATATAGAGGAGATAGATCATTGTCCTGCACTATTATGGCAAATCTTCTGTTCCTAGAGGAAATGGAGCTGAGGCACAAACATTATATCCTAGATCCAAAATCTCCTTAAGTTTTGGGTCAACAGGTTTGACCTTAGAATAAATTTGCCCTTGAAGATATAGCAAGAAAACTGCAAACTGTGCATCAGTATAAGACCTTACCAAAATTTGAGGTAATTCAGATTTGGAGAATTTGTACATTCATCTTTCACTCCTGTGATCTAGTCCTGTTTTGTGTGTGGCCATATCAAATACATATAACAAAGACACATCACAAGGCCTAGTGCTCAGAGAAATATTATGAAATTAGTAATATTTAAATTATTCTAAGAATATTCTAAGAATATTCTAAGAATATTCCTTATTCTAAGAACAAAGGTTGATAAATGCTAGGGAAGAAGGAGGTTTGGTGTCAGTCATGGGATCCAGCTTATGGATCAGATCTGTCCCATGGAGCCCCATCATTTAGCCCTGATGCTGCCCCGAGATCCAGAGTTGATCCCCATGCTGCATGCAATGCATGCAAGACCAGCTTCACGTGCAAGACCCCAGAGTGCACGCCTCACACGACACCCACTCTGTCCAGCCCAGGACCTGCACTGCACACAGCACCCATTCTGGCCAGCCCAAGACACACATCATACATGACACCTGCTCCAGCTTTTCTGGGATGCACTGCATGCAGCCCCCACTTTCTCTTCCCTCTAGCCACCCCAAGCTGGAATGGGTGCCACGTGCAGTGCAGTCTCAGACCAAACAGAGCAAACAATGTGTGTGTTGGTTCTGGCATGTGAGTGGCTAGATCTTCTGTGGGCCTGATTCAGCCCACAGAGCTGGCTACACACCATTCATTTGGCTCATGTAGACCAAACCTGCCCTTGCTAGTCAGATCATTTTGTATAGTTAAAGTGATTTGCATGTACATTTCAGCATATGTCAACCATATTGAGTTCAATCCTTTTAGGCATTAAGGCATGTCCCACATACAAAACATTTATGTATCTTACCAGTAAAGTACTGTTCTTACAGTCAGATGGGATTTGGATGCAAATGTGATGCTTTAAATGTCAATATGCATGTGATGGTATTATTATGTAATGAAAATATGAAACAAATTTGCCTTTTAAATAGACATAACATCTTTGTTATTTTTCCCTTTTGGAGATGACTTACAGGTACCAGTTTGAAACCTCTACACTTCGAGCTACATAACACCACCTGTTCATCTCCAAGGAGTTTTATTATACTGGACATACCCTTTTCACTCTAAATCAGATAAACTGAGTTTGATTCAAATTACTGTTGATCTTTCAGATGAGGACTTTAAAACCAAGGACTTTACCTATCTTGCCAGATAATTAAAGATCCTAAGGCATATTCATAACAACAAAAATTTGAATTACTATTTCTGACCAAAATTTCCTCTATCTACAGTGCTCTATGCAGGTAGGTTGCTACTGTGGCCCTGGATGATTTTCACTGCTACTTTATGGATATTATTTGCAAAGTACTTTGGAATTTTGAAGTGAAATATCAATATAAAATACTATTTTGATAAAGGCAGTGTGGAAATCCCACATAAGGTAGTGTAAAGCCATTTTCTTTATCTTGTAATGCCTTCAAAAACCCCACATTGATGCCTGTCAAAATATTTATTTGAAATATTAAACATTAAAATTACTTTTATGAGCATTCAAGGATGATGAGAATTCGTGTTTGGTCTTTTGATATTGAGCTCATCCAGTAAAGTTGCTAAACTTACTGCATTTGAAAAGATTCACAGCTGATTTACAAATGCTTGGGTGCCTCATTACTTATTTATAAAGCAGGCAACTGGTCTATCCTGTCATAGATTTGAGTCATAAAACTGATTGAGAAGCTTTCCTTCCTACAGACATTGCTTCGTCAGTTGGGACTGAAAAAGAAACCCCACAGTCAATTGTCTGCTATTCAGTTTATGCCATTCAACTGAAATTATACATAATTTTAGCTTGTGCATTTGCAAACTGTTCTTTGCCATTTCCATTTGAAAACCCCTTTGTGTTAAACATTTTCTGACTTGTCTAAATAAATATTATCCATAATAACCCCATATCAATCCATTATAAAACCATGAAAGTACATGCTGTATTTAGATTTAATCCTTGAAACAAAGATTTATTCCAGCTCACATTCATGTTGCTTTCAGAACTGATTCTCACAGCTGTTAAGATGTCATCGAAAAAGAAAATGGAGGTTTCTTCTAGTCTTTTTAAGTCATGGGATTTGCAATAAAATTACGATTTAATCAATGCTGTTTAATCAATGGTATTCATATGTGCAAATACCTATGTCCATTCTCAGGGGCATATACATGTATGTGCATACACCTAGACACATGAACCTGGACACATGAATATGAGTGTTCACATGTACTCAGTCACATATCCCATTAAAAACAATGAGTAAGGTTTTGATACTAATAGCTAAAAGAGTTCAGGTCCATTCAACTAGAAACAGCTATTTAGTAAATAGTTGTGACTTGTGTCTGTGAACCTGAGCTTTCAGTTTACAGTCTGAGACTATACATTTGCAGACTTAAGCCATAATTTTCAGTGATGACAGTGTAAACTTTTTGCAGCCAGCTCTTACTGAAGGAAAACAGAAAAATAAAGTACCCTCCTAAATGGTCTACTTTCTTGCCCAATAGCATATTGAAGTCTTCTTAATCTATGCCTAGTTTTTAGACAACACTGTAATGTATTTCTGTACCATAACACGATGGTTGTGCTTTATTTGTCTATTGTAAAGCATTAAGGAAAGGCTATAGAAGACTAGGAATGCCCGGTTGGCTGTCTCTAGATTCGTTGCTCTTATGAATAAGAGCTCCTTTAAGTAGTCCTTGCATTTTCAGTCTCCTGTCTTACAGAACATAGCTATAGAGCAGGGATCAGAGCCATTGGATCCAGCCTGAGGAACTGGGGGGCTTTGAGTGTGCCATAGTATGGCTGCATGTCCCTGGGGGCTTTGCATGCACTGTGACAGCTGGGCAGGGCTGGGGTGGTGGGAAGTGTTTACAAGTGCCACAACTAAGCAATCAAGCACCAAAAAGAAGCGGGATTGATCTTGACTGCAGCTCCAAAACCTTGCCAACTGCTACAATACAGGGTACAGGTCTGAGAGGGATTGCCTGAGAAACTCAGCCTAGTCCCTGGCTATTGCAAACAGTCACATCATATTATCCTGTTTGTAAATTTATTTAGCTGCATCTTAAATTAGTTATGTTGTTTGATCCACTACTCCT
>NW_005842879.1:72553-133193 GCF_000455745.1 Alligator sinensis
TCTGGTCATTAGAAACTTCCTTCAAGTTTCCAGCCAAAAATTAATTCATGGTCATTTTATATCAATTTGTTCTTTAGCTTAAATAGAAGCCCTGTAATATTTTTTAATTTCTATTTTTGTTATATGCTTTTTAATATAGAATAACCAAAAATAAACAGTTTCAAGGTGAGAATATATCACCATTTTGTACAAGAATGATAACAAGACCATCTAACAACTTGTCCTGGCGCCTGTATTCCTTCAGGAATACCCACCAGATGAGGATAAAAGAGAAACAAAACTCAGTGAGGTGATTCTTTTGAAAAGTTTCCCAAATCATTCTATGGGGGAGACTGGATGTCCTGTTTCTCCCTAATATGCACAGTTATGTTGGCCACCACCACTTTTTTCTGTTTCTCCTTTCAGGTGTAACTGTGAAGTGTGCCAGCAATTTTAATCCAGAAACAAAAGTTTGACCCAGGTATCGAATGTTTGGGAAGCACTGCTCTACAATGTGAAGAAGAAGGCAGATTTTTACAGGTATTTAAAAATGCTTAAATCCAATGAAATGTCAATGCTTTTCTTTCTGTAGGGTTTTTTTTTAAAGCTAATCTATGACTTTAACAGAGAAAGAAATTTCTGCCATCAGTTTAACAGCCTGAGCAAAGAGTCTCTATGAAATTCTATAGGGTTTCTCCATAAATGCTCCAGCATCCACTTCTAAGCAGCATACATTTAACACTCCAGCATGATCATCTCTCCCTCTCTCTTTTTCTCTCTCCCTCTCACAGAAATGCATAGCAGTTTAAAGTTACATCAGAATGGCTCAATCAGAAAAATATTTAGAGCTTGCCAACTACATCTGAGATGCACATGCTTTATCTGTCCTGACCCATGTGTGGCTCATCTTGGCCTGCGAATTTTGAAACACACCCAAATTCCGCTATGCTTGCTTTATCCAAGTTACCAGTATGTTAACGTCCTCTTAAAACTTGTTAGGCCAGCTTTTTCAAAACTGGCTTTTTAACAGTCATTATCTATTACATAATGTTGTAGTTTTATTTTGAAAAAAAATTATTTGGATGAATTAGAAGTCAACTAGGTAAGCTTTATATTGACTGAAGGACGCAAATAATAAAAAAAATTGTAACCCCATAGCAGTTAGGACTCTGTTTCGCCTTTTCCAATTTGACACCTCCTACAGTCCAGAAACAGAAGCACATGGGACAGTTTCATCCATGTGACATTGTGTCCGGGAGGAGCACAGGCAGGTCTGAACTGGGAAGGGCTGCACAGCATAAGGCTGTTCCTGCCCACTTCAGGCTGATCAAAGTCCTAATGCAATAGGAGCATGGACATGTGCCACAGCCCTTCCTAGGCTGCCTTTGCAGCAGGCATGGAGCAGTTTTATCTTGAGGCAGCAACACCTACCAGGTCTGAAGCACTGAGGTAAGCTGAAGCAGCAGTAGCAGTGGTTCTTAATTGGCACTTCTGCCACATTCAGAGAAGTGGTGGAGGGGTTCTGTGGCTTTAAAAAGGTGGTGAACCACTGCCCTATTGGTGTGCCACAGCCCTTAGGTTTTCAGGTTTCAGTAGCTATACGTGCCCATACAATCAGTCTGACTCACTAGGAGGCAAAAACATGCACCTGCTCAAGTATCATGTAAATTATCTTGTTATCCTATGACAGCACCCTGAGAATCACCTAGTTCACTGGATATAACCTGGTAGTGTCATCAAATGAACACACAAGTGTAACGCCAAATATGTGGGAGAGCTAGTGCTGGTAACATCAGGAGACACACCGAGGTTCATATGCCTTAATAGTAAAGCCGGGAGGAAAAGATGGCTATATATTGTGACTGAAGTCTAAACATTTTAAACTCTTTCAGCCTCTTACAATGTTCTTTCACCTATGGTACGTAGCCTACAAGCTCTGTGGTTTAAGAATCTTATTTTCACACCTGTCTGAAAGCACCCAGCATACAGTTGACATTTTCAAGTTAATAAACAACACTGGTCTTTTTGTGATCTTTTTATTTGGTGCAAATGAAAAATAAAAAACATGTTCAGGAGCAGTGGTTTTCAGCCTTTTTAGTCTCAAGGCACCCCTTGAAATTGCCAGCTTTTACCTTTCACTTGTTTTTTGCTTATGGAAAAATAATAGGGTAGTTTTTCTGCTGCAAGGAACTAAGAAAGACCACTGAACTTCAGAATGTTTTTGACACTATGGATTCTTACTTGGATTTATCTGGGTTTACCTTGTGAATCATCTAAGTGCTTGTACACCTACCAGTGCTAATACTGTGCAATATCCTTTTAAGGATTCCCAACCCTGATTGAGAATCACTGCTCTGTAGAACCATTTATTTTGCACAAGTATCATGTCTACAAAGTCTTCTTGAAACCGATCAGAATAGTTCAAGACATGGCAAAGGAGGCAATTGCCTTGAATAAACCTTTGATAACATTTCACAGCTGATCACTATGAAAACATTTGCCCTTGAACAAAAGAGCTGAGTCAGTGGGACTCTTACATTGGTTTTGTACTTTGCTCAATGATGCTGCAATCATGACTAGGACCTCTTGTGCAGTAATCACTAGCCAGTTTACCATGGAGTCTCTGACAGTGCCCCCAATGCCCCCGTCCCCAGACTGAGATTGACTGTCAGAGGCTCCACATCCTGCTGCCAGGCAGGCAGGGGGTGCGGCTAAACCCAGTGGCAGGACACACCTGGTGTCGCACTGGTCCCGGGGCAGCTGCAGCGGGGCTTGGTGCACAAAGCCCAGCACGCAGTGGCAACTGCTTCCACCCCATGCACAGCTCGGAGGACTTCTGCTGGGGGGGGGACGTGCAGTGCCCTCCCATGCCTGGGCAAGCCTTCCAGGCTCCGATCATCCCATCACCAAGCCTGGCCTGGGCCCCACTTACCCCTGCCTCTGCCTCTGCCCCACTCCCTCCCTCACTGCGGGGGCCTCGATCTGCACCCTCCCCGCCCCTTCTCTCCCCCATAGACGGACCTGCTGGGGGGGGGGGGGATGGTAGATCGTGCCTTGCACTTTAATTCAAAAAGTAATCTGGTACTTTAAAAGGTTGGAGACACTTCTCTAGTGATAGCAGGAGAAGAGAGGAAAAGAAAAGTAATAAAAAGCATGAGTTTCAGTTACAAGCATCAATCTACAATATTTGTAGACTTAATAAAAACCAAGTTCTGCACTCACATAACTATGAATGACACCATCCAACTCTCGTTGATTTTAAGTTAACTGAGTTACTACATGCTTAGGCAATTGTAACCCTGGTCAGAATCTGGCCAACCAGTTTTATGTAGCCTGAAAAAGCCTCTGTATGCAGACATTGAGCTGCATACAGCCTTTATTATTAAAACCTTTTTCTATATACTTAACCTGTATACTTTTGCTATAAAAGAGTCAGTGACCTTTCACTTAATCACCTCCAAGGCTTTGTGTGCAGAAACTTAGTTAAAAGATTCTTTATATGCTGGACAGCTTTATCCAAGGAGTCATTCACCAAGCTACACTGTTCCTAAAGTAATATGCAAAACAGCCTTTTGCTTCAGGCATCCACTGCTGACTAAGCACCTTTTAGTTGCCTACAGAAAAGAGACCAAGAGGCCTGAGGAAATCTTCCTTCAGGCAAATCTATCCCATATGAATGTGTAAACCTAATGAAAATCAGCTGTGAGGCCCTTTTGTGCAGATGCACCAAAATGCATGTGATTTATAGCACATACAATAGTTTGCAGAATCCTCTGTCTTTGTGCTTTAAATTTTAAGTTTCAGCTTGAACAAAATTAATTTTCAGCTAATAGAGGTGAATGAAAGAATAAATAATTTCTCAGCTTGGGCACATTTTCACTGTAACTGCCTGTGTCGGGCTTCTTCTTGTAGAACATTTCATTATACCAATTATTTTAATTTCTCTCTCTCTCTCTCTCAAAGATGCAGCAGATCTATCATAAAAAGGGTTTCTGCTGTGAGCCTTTGTGATGGTGCCTGGATATAAGCTAAGCAAGGATATCCTTATCACTTTTGCTCACCCTGGAACAATGATTGTTTATTTTCAGTCTTCACTCTCATATTCCTGGATGATCTCTGCTTAGTTTTTTTAGCAGTTTTTCACAGATATTTTCATCAAGGACAATTTGTTTCAGTGCAACCTTGCTCCCTAGTATTTGCATCTTCCACATTGGTGTAATATAGACACTTCTCTGATGAAGTAAAATTTTAATACAATTGGACACATTAGGTGTGCCCCCATGAGCATGCACGTGTGGTTTGCAGCACTGCAGACTCATCTGTGGCACTGCAAACCATACATGCTGCACATGCAGGCATTCACTGTGCTGTTCATTTGCAGCTCGGCAGGTTTTTTTGACACCAGAAGATCCTAGTGTAAAAAAAACCCATGCCAGAAAAAAGTGGCATGGTGCATGTGGTGGTAGTGCATGCCACCTAAAACCTGGCCATGCTCCAGCTGCCAGCCAGACTCCACTGCTGGAGCCCTGGGTTTGCCACTGCTGGAGCCCTGGGAAGCCTCCCAGGACCCCAGGTAAGGCTGCTGGGACCAGCCCAGGTGCTGGCCCCAACATCCCCTACCCCACATGGGGCAACTTGCCAGAGCACGCATGCAGGGGTATTCCCTGGGGACAATTAACAGGGGCACAAGTATGTGATGCTGCTGGTTGTCCCCAGGGAACACACATTCCCGTTCGTCGGGATGTACCCATAGACTCAGACAGTACTACCACGCTGTGTTCAGTGAAGCTGTACATGGAGTAAACTGGTGTATAGTCTGCCACATCAATATATATTCAGAAGGCTATAGAAGAACTTCCTAAGCAAAAGTCATAGTGAATTCTGACAGACTACTTCTTGCAACATGGTATATCAACAAGATGGGCTCCCAGGTCCCTGAAATCTGGGAGAGAAAAGATGGTCTTATAATTAAAGCATGAGGGTTAGACTCAAGAAGCCATCATTCTATTGGAAGTCAAAGGGTTAAGCTGTCACAAAACTGCATCCTATAGATACACTCTATGCTTTCCCTATCAGAAATCTATCCTGCACATGCACTATTTATGCGGAAGCAAGCAGGCAGGGTCTCTAAGGAAGAACAGGCAAACTTACTTTGCAGTTTCTGTGGCTTTCCCAGGAACTTGATTCTGCATCCTGAGGAACAATCCCTTGCTGAAAAGAGTGGTCACTCAAGCATGTCTGGCACAGTGAAGACTCAAGCTCTGACTCCCCTTGAGGTATGTGCATCACAGTGGACCCCGGGTATTTGAGGCTGGCATTCGGGTGCTTTTCTACGCTGACCATTGGGCTCTTAATCCATCGTCGTACCTGCAAACACACAAGACTTTATAAACTCCCTTTTGTCATCTTTCACCTTGTCATTTTTTATTTTTCATTTAACGGCTTTCTGATATGGCTGCAAAATTACAGACCCCTGACTAATCTAACTTCACATTGGATACAAGCTTTCATCTTAAACTTGGCACAAACTCCTCCAAGACTGTTTTAGGCTGGACATAAGGAAAATCTTCTTTACTGTCTGAGCCCCCAAGGCCTGGAATAGACTCCCCACCCCGAGGTGGTGCAAGCACCTATTCTGGACTCTTTTAAGAAACATCTGGATGCTTATCTTGCTGGGATTCTTTGACCCCAGCTGACTGCCTGCCCCTGGGGCAGGGGGCTGGACTCTATGATCTTCCGAGGTCCCTTCCAGCCCTAATGTCTATGAAATCTATGAAATCTATGAAAAGGAAGCAAGGCATATAAATAAGGAGAGAGTACTTCCAGCATCAGCAGCTCCACCCCACCTCATTTACATAAGACAGATGGTTTTGCAGGTATTAATTTTTAGTTTACTTTTGGGCTTCTGATATTACAGGAATTCTCTGGGCACCGTCCTCCTGAAAATGCTCTTGTTTCAGGCCTAACTGCATGCTAAGCTTCTGTTATCTTGAACTTTTTTCTACTCTGCTCTCTCCACCGACTCTGTTACATTTGGGAGCCAGCTTGGGTTTGGCCTATTTATCCAGTACTCAGACTCTTGCCTCCCTTTGAACCATCTTTTCCTGCTTTCCTCTTCTTCTCAGTTGCTCACTGCAAGCACTCAGTAATGATGGGCCAAATTGACACTCTAGGCACTTCCACTTTGTTGTCATAACTTAGGCCACTTAACCACCAGTTAAGATCAGCAGGGTCAGATCAACAGGACCAGGCACCTAGGATCACAATACAGTGAATGGGGAGAACAAGATCCAGTGCTGAGTCGGGAAGCACCTTGAGATAGCTGATAGGAACTGCAAGATTGTATTTGAACTTCTGCTCCTCTCAGGAGCTGGAGCCAAGACTCAAGGGTGCAAGGGAGGCACGTCTTGTCATTTCCGGATCCAGATGGGATAGCAGTTCCATTCTCTCTCCCACTGAATAATAATGGCACTGATATAGCCCAGTATCCATAGGAGCACTCATCCAGGAAATGGGGAACCTGGGCTCTAGACCTGCCTCAGTCTGAGATTTGTACCCACCTCTCCAGCTTCCCTACCCAGGCTATTGCTTAGGCTGGGTTGCATGGAGAGGCTCTTGTGCTATATTTGGCCCCCAGAGAGTATCAAGTGCAAGAATCATGAGAAGAAGGGAGAGTGAGCAAAACAGACTGGCTCTGTAGCCAGTGAGGAGGTGCCTCTGAGGGAATGGTGTGTTCCAGTCCCACTGCCAAAGATTGGGTAACGTAAAATAAATTGTTCAGGAAGCCAGGAAGAGGGACTGTGACTCTGCACCTCAATGACGAAAGCACACCCATGTGAGGAACAGACCATGGCCCCTGTCCCTGCTGCCAGGATTGTTTGTGCATTTTAAATTAGATTGTCATTAAATAAAAACTGAAATAAGGTTAGCATCAAGAACCAGCAGCCACAGTGCCCCAGTCCCAAGGTACTGCTGGCCTCACTGGGCTCCAGAGTTATGCTACTTGCTTGTTTTCCTTCTGGGCCCGTGAGTCTTGCACTTTTAGCTGCCTAGTGGGCCAGCTTCCACCAAAGGGGAAGAAGTCCATACCTGATCTGCACATAGTCTAATGGTTACAGTACTCTCCTGGAAAATGGGAGGCGAATTTAGATCTCCTCAGGCTGACGTGGACTTAGAATCCAGGTCTTGTATTTTCTAAGTGACTTCCCTATCCAGTAGGCTATTGGGCAAAAAAAATCGCCATGACCACTACTACTGTTGTGCGTGCAGCTCTAGACATTGGCTTCATGGCAAATAGCTACTTGACATAGTCTGTCCTCACCTCAGGAATCAGAGATTGAAATGGTCAATCTAGATTGCTTCTGAGCTGATAGATACCCAAAACTAAGTGCCTAAGTAATTTTGTAACTGTTGAGCAGGGTTGATTAGGATGCCCCATTGAGACTTAGGTATCTACATTCTGCCAAAGTCCTAATTAAAATACCTACAAGGTCATTCAAGATCTGGCCTCATGTTTATTGAAAAAGCCATATCAAATAAAATATATGTCACCTCCATGGGTGATGTTTCTCTTTTATTTATTTATTCCTTACATCCTTTCAGTTATTTCTTCCCACCTGATGTGAATGATATCTATTATGTCTGCATTAGAAGGTTAGCTGTCCTCACTGCAGAAATCAGTAGGTTCTCATTAGAGGCTCCTTCCTGAAGTTATTTTATACTACAGAATGATGGAGGCAGCAACATGATCCATGCTCATTTTGTGCTTGAACTGCTTAAAATGAATATTAGGAAAAACATAAAACCCTCATAATTCCCCATTTAACTCTTTCTTTGAAAGCTTGGAGAAAATTAACATAAGAAGACAGAAGCTTATACCAAAGTTATTTGTCTAGAAGGGATTGGAGAGCTGAGATTGTTAAACTGAATAAATTAAGCTACCATTGAAATTAATGGAAATTTTGTGGCTAAATCCTCATATTTCTTCCTGAGAGTCTTGGCCCAGATGTCTGTACAGGAATCACTCAAAAGTTCTACTGTAAAGCTCTCCCCTGACTCACACCCCATGTAATGCTGTTGGCTTCAGTCAGATACCACAAATGGGGGAGGTCAGAAAATAATTTTCTCTCAACATAGATGATTTGCTCTTCCAAGACAAGCCTGATGCTCTAACTAAGGAAAACAGCATTCTACATTATATTAGTCATAATCACTGTGCTTAGTATTTGATTAGCAATGAAAGTCAATATTTCAGCAACTGGTCTCCAGGGTCACTTATGACAAATAAACATGAAATCTAACTGGCCGGAACTGGTGACTGATAGATGACTATGAGCTTATAGTTGCCATGCAGTGGTGTTCTTCATCTCTTTTTTCACTATGGAAACCAAGCAAATAAGGGGCACAAGTGCTTCCTCTGTTGCCACATCTTCCATGGCCCCCAGTTTATGTGGAAGTGGAATGTCTTAGCCTGTGTTTTTGGTCCTTTGGCATTTTTTACTACCTCAGTATGCTCTCCTTAAATATCGGTATATAGCACATATGATGTTGGCACACTTTTGCAACAAAGTACCAAATTAAAAGCAAAGTAGATAGAGCAGTGGGAATCATTTTCCATGATGTTAAAACCAAATGTGTTTTTGATTAAACTTTTCTGTTTTTACAATTCTTAAATTCCTTAATAGACAGCAAGACTTTTTTTTAATGTTCTCCTTATTCATAGTTTTTTGGCTTCAGCTATATAGATTGGAGTGGGGGGAGGTTATTTTTTGGTTTTTATTTCAAGAAATATATTGTGAAATTAATCTTTTTATTCTGGCGGATGTCCAACATATTTATTTTGCCAAACATAATTGGTTCTATGATTGTTAAGCATGTCTTTAAATATATTACTCTCCAAGTAAATTCGTGGTTGTGTTTCTTGACTTAATTCCAAAGCTTGGTAGGTTGACAAGAACAATTATATTCCTGGACAAAGCCTAGTGCTTTATTTTCCAGTTTAGTTTTAGTGTGAGAGGCAAGTATAATGTATTTTATTGATTCTTGATGGTGTAAATGACAATCCATTTCAGCCCTTTCAATTTTTATTTAATGATCTATTGAGTGTTCCAGTGACACTTGTGTGGAATAGTTCTTCCAGATTATCCTTCAGCTTCATTGTTTAAAGTAGGGATGAGTGAATTAGAATTCATGAAAGAATAACCAGGCTGTGCCTTCTCCTCAAGTACAAAAACCAAATGTGAGTAGCAAAGACATCCAGCTCCAAACTTCTTCATAGTTCAATGGACGTGCTTCAGGGCTTTGGTCCAGTATAATATAAAATGATGGCCCAAATAAGAAATGAAAATGCAGATCTAGATTTTAATTTCCCTTAAATTTGAATGAGGTTCAATTTGTGGTTTCAATTGGGCCAGTTTGTGGTGGTTCAGCAAGTCAGTATTTTTCCTTAGGGGCTTCATCGTGTGCTTTTGAATCGATGCTTCTATTTGAAAAATCTGTGCCACAGATGTGCTTAAAGAAAGTATTCAAAATATGATTTGAGTGTTCTTGATGTAGCAACATCTGCCTGAGCCTACAAACAGCTGGGAACAATTGTCCTGAAAGCTGTGAATTGCTTCTACTTACAGCAATGAGGTGTTCATTCACTCAGTAGCCTAGTGATGATAGCTTAACATCAACCATTAGTCATCTACCTATATCAGTAGGTGGCATTTGTCCTATGAAGTTGTGTACAATCTATGGTGAGTTGCAGTGCATAACACAAGGATGATCAACATAGACATGCATGCCACGAGTGGCATGGGCAGCCTCTGTGTGGCATGCCACAGTCTAAGGAGAGGACAGGCAGCATAGCAGCAGATAGGCAGGAAGCAGATAGGAAAGCAACAAATTGGACAAGGAGCGCAGGAAAGGAACCAGAAAGCAGAGCAGAAAAATCAGGCAGAGCAAAGGAATTGGAGTGGCACTAGTGAAAGATACACAGCTAATTTGTGGCACGCCTGGCAAAAAAGGTCCCCCCGCGCTGTCATAATGGATGGGTAATTTTGGGGTAGAATGGAAAGTTTCAATGCCCATTTTCTTCCTAGTTTTGATTCAGACGATTCTGAACCTTTTCATTTAGGCTACGGACAGACATTTAAAGAACCAGAGCGTTAACTGATTCAACCTTTGCAGGTTAGTCTGGCCTACCTAGGCTGAACCGGTATGTAACAGGACAAACATTCTCTCTGAACTGAGGCAATGCAGGCACATGTCTGCAGTTGCTTAGGCCAGAAGCTGTGGGGTGCTAAAGTGTGCCCTTGGCTGCAGGGAAGTTGCTGGGGGGGGGGCAGGGCCACTCTGGGTTGAACTGGCTTGGGAGAGGGAGGTTAATTCCCCCCTCTGTGTCCCACCAGTAAGGACCCGAGCTGGGTCTGCCGGGTGGGCATTCCCCACTCGCTGCCGCAGCAGTGGGGCACTATGGCCCCTGAGGCAGAGGGAGGCAGAGAGGAGGGTTAATCTCCCCTTTAGCCCTACTGGCAGCAGGGTCTGCCCACCATCACCACTGTGTTTGCTCCTTGTGGAGGAATAAGCCCCATGCTGTCCCCTCTACTGGATGCTGGAGGGAGGGGGAATAACCCCCATCCCTGCCCCCACCAAGGGGCCTTGCCGGCTGGCATCTGGCTGTGCCCCTGACCTGCCACTGCAGCAGAAGGGGGAAGGGCCTTTGATGGGGGCAGCAGCCCTGTTATAATGTCATGGAGTGTAAGCCTCTTCCTAGCAAGGGGTTGTGCTGCGGGGCGAGAAGAGCTGCAACAGTCTGCTCAGGGCAGCACCGGCATCTGGGCCAGAGCCCTCCAGGCCCCCCACAGCACCACCATGCTCTGCAGCAGCTCTGCCAGCCCCGCAGCATGGCCCCCCACCAGGAAGAGGCTCATGCTTGGGGAAATGGGGATGGGGACTGCTGCCCATCATGGTCACTCCCCCATCGCTGCTACAGTGGCCAGGCAGGGGCAGGGCCAGACACCACCAGCAGGGGCTCTGGGGCAGGGGGCAGGGACAAGGGTTATTCCCTGCTCTGCCCCTGGACACCGTAGCCGGGTCTGCCTGGCCAGGCCACAGCCGCCACTCGGTCTGCACTTGGGGCTAGCAGCAGGAAGCAGAGGGGCAGGGCCAGCCAGGTTGGGCTGGAGTAGAGAGCTCAGCCCAGAGAGCATGCAGGGATGGTGGGGGAGTCTGGTTTAAGTTAAATGATGAAGGGGTCTGGGACAGACATTGCATAAACTGGTTTGAGCTAAATCAGTTAAACCTGGTTGAATGAAGTATCAGACTTATCTCAAACTGGTTTTGGCCATTTTGAAACTGGTTTATGTTCACTGAATGTCTGTTCTATTACAGGTTTAAACCATTTTCTGATCACTTAAACCAGTTTCTGTTTTATATCTGTCCCCAGCCTTACTGGTTAAAAATGTTACATTAGCTTTGTTTCATATGTGTGTGTGCACGTACACGTGTGTGCGCATATAAATTACATTTACTAGAAAGTTCTCAGATCTGAAAATGGAAATACAGAAACACGATATTAAAGAATTCTTCTCACACTTCTGGCCTGGTTTTTCACCAGTCCCAAGGAACGCCCCTACCCATCCAGGGATAGGAATGCCTGGGTGAGGGAGATTCCTTACCCTCCATCAATGCTGACCTTGTGAAGGAACACCTTGAGAGGCTGGACACCTTCAAGTCAGCAAGCCCTGCCAGTTTACACCTCAGGGTACTCAAAGAGCTGGCTAGCATCATAGCTCATGTCCTGGCACGGATCTTCAAGAACTCTTGCTCTGGTGAAGTGCTCAAAGATTGGAAGGCCAATGTGGTGCCTATCTTCAAGAAAAGGAGCAAAGTGGATCTGGCAACCTATAGGCCCATCAGTCTGACCTCTATCCCAGGGAAGGTCTTAGAAAAGATTATCAAAGAGGCCATTTTTAACAGGCTGGCTGATGGCAACACCCTGAGGGATAGCCAGCACAGGTTTGTTGTGGGTAGGTCTTGCTTGACCAATCTCATTTCCTTTTACGACCAGGTGACCTATCACCTGGACAAGGGAGAAGAAATTGATGTATATCTTGACTTTAAAAAAGCCTTCAGTCTGGTACCCCATGATCACCTCTTAGCAAAACTGGCCAACTGTGACTTCAGCTTCACCACGATTTGCTGGCTGGGGAACTGGCTCCGTGGTCAGACCCAGAGGGTAGTGGTCAATGGAAGTCAATTGTTGTGGTGTCCCATGACCAGCGGGGTCCACCAAGGCTCTGTCCTTGGGCCAACACTATTCAACATCTTCATTAATGATGTGGACATTGGTGTCAGAAACAGACTGGCCAAGTTTGCTGATGACACCAAACGTTGGGGTAAATTATCCACACCTGAGGACAGGAGGATGATCCAGGCTGACCTTGACAGGCTCAGGAAATGGGCGGACGAGAACCTGATGGTGTTTAACACTGAAAAATGCAAGGTTCTCCACCTTGGGATGAAAAACCTGCTGCATGCCTATAGGCTTGGCAGTGCTATGCTGGCTAGCACTATGGATGAAAAGGACTTGGGGGTCATGATTGACCACAAGATGAACATGAGCCTTCATTGTGATGCTGCAGCTAGTAAAGCAAGCAAAACACTAGATTGCATCCATAGATGCTTCTCAAGCAAATCCCAGGATGTCATTCTCCCGTTGTACTCGGCCTTGGTGAGGCCGCAGCTGGAGTACTGCGTTCAGTTTTGGGCTCCACAATTCAAAAAGGATGTGGAGAAGCTTGAGAGAGTACAGAGGAGAGCCACGCGCATGATCAGAGGTCAGGAAAGCAGACCTTATGAAGAGAGGCTGAGAGCCATGGGACTTTTTAGCCTGGAAAAGTGCAGGCTCAGGAGTGATCTGGTGGCCACCTATAAGTTTATAAGGGGTGTTCAACAGGATCTGGGGGAATGCCTGTTCACCAGAGCGCCCCAAGGGGTGACAAGGTCAAATGATCATAAACTCCTCCAGGACCATTTCAGGCTGGACATAAGGAAGAACTTCTTTACTGTCCAAGCTCCCAAGGCCTAGAATAGACTGCCACCATAGGTGGTTCAAGCACCTACTTTGAACACCTTCAAGAGACATTTGGATGTTTATCTTTCTGGGATCCTATGACCCCAGCTGACTTCCTGCCCCTGTTGTAGGGAGCTGGACTTGATGATCTTCCAAGGTCCCTTCCAGCCCTAATGTCTATGAAATCTATGAAAATCTATGAAATCTGTGAAGATCAATAGGTAGGGACCCAAATCATGGAGGAAGTGTGCTGTGCAGTGGATCCTTTAATCTTGTTCTTTCTGCCATGCACCCCGCCCCCCGACCATATCCCCACTAATTGGGAGAGAGGCCCCATCTGTTCCACCACTTTGTTTGCTCTTGATTGGCAGGGAGGCAAAAACATGATTTTAAATATGCTGTGGTTTTTGCCTCCTGGCTGATCAACAGCAAGTGCAGGGCTACCAGGGTCCCCCTCCCAATCAGTGGTGGGAGGCAAAAACCACAGCATATTTAAAATCATGTTTTTTGCCTCCTAGGCAGTCAGTGGTGGATGGCAGGGCCACCCGGGTTCCTCCACCAATCATGGGTGGGGAGGTGAGGGGGCACATGGTGAAAAGAGCAAGATTAAAGGAGCTGCTGAGCAGCACACTTCTGCTTTAAGTTGGGAAGGTCCCTAACAATCAGAAGTATGAGAAATCTGATGAGATTTCATAGATTTCATAGATTTCATAGACATTAGGGCTGGAAGGGACCTCGGAAGATCATCGAGTCCAGCCCCCTGCCCAAAGGGCAGGAAGTCAGCTGGGGTCATAGGATCCCAGCAAGATAAGCATCCAGTTTCATCTTGAAGGTGTTCAATGAAGGCGCTTGAACCACCTCCGGTGGCAGGCTGTTCCAGACCTTGGAGGCTCGGACAGTAAAGAAATTCTTCCTTATGTCCAGCCTGAAACGATCTTGAAGTAGTTTGTGACCATTTGACCTCATCATCCCTTGGGGCGCTCTGGTGAACAAACGTTCCCCCAGATACTGGTGGTCACCCCTGATAAACTTGTAGGTGGCCATCAGATCACCCCTGAGCCTGCGCTTTTCCAGGCTAAAGAGCCCCAGGGCTCTCAGCCTGTCATCGTAGGGTCTGCTTCCCTGACCTCTGATCATGCGCGTGGCTCTTCTCTGGACTCTCTCAAGCTTCTCCACATCCTTTTTGAATTGTGGAGCCCAAAACTGGACACAGTACTCCAGCTGCGGCCTCACTAAGGCCGAGTACAGGGGGAGAATGACGTCCCGGGATTTGCTTGAGAACCATCTATGGATGCAAGCCAGCGTTTTGGTCACTTTACTAGCCGCCGCATCGTTTTTTTTCCCAAGGTGGAGAACCTTGCATTTATCGGCGTTGAACACCATCAGATTCTCGTCCGCCCACTTGCTGAGCCTGTCCAGGTCAGCCTGGATAACCTGCCTGTCTTCTGGTGTGGATGCTTTGCCCCAAAGTTTGGTGTCATCGGCGAACTTGGCCAGTCCGCTTCTGACTCCAGTGTCCACATCATTAATGAAGATGTTGAACAGTATGGGTCCAAGGACAGAGCCTTGGGGGACCCCACTGGTCACAGGACACCACGATGAGTGACTTGCATCGATTACTACCCTCTGGGTCCGACCCCGGAGCCAATTTTCCAGCCAGCGGATCGTGGAGGACCCAAGGCGACAATTGGCCAGTTTCTCCAAGAGGCGATCATGGGACACCAGATCGAAGGCTTTTTTGAAGTCAAGATATATGACATCAATCTCTTCTCCCTTGTCCAGGTGATAGGTCACCTGGTCGTAGAAGGAAATGAGATTGGTCAAGCAAGACCTACCCACAACAAACCCGTGCTGGCTATCCCTTAAGATGTTGGCGTTGGCCAGTCCATTAAGGATGGCCTCTTTAATAAACTTTTCTAAGATCTTCCCCGGGATAGAAGTCAGGCTGATGGGCCTATAGTTAGCCGGATCCACTTTCCTCCCTTTCTTGAAGATAGGCACCACATTGGCCTTCTTCCAGTCTTCGGGCACTACACCAGAGCGCCAAGAGTTTTCAAAGATCCGTGCTAGAGGCTGGGCTATGATGCTCGCCAGCTCCTTGAGTACCCTGGGGTGAAGATTGTCAGGGCCGGCTGACTTGAAGGTATCCGGCTTCTCAAGATGTTCCTTCAGAAAGTCAGCATTAATGGAGGGCAGGGGATCACCCTCACTCGGACAAATCTTGAATGCATGAGATTTCAAAAACATTCTTTTTCTTTCAAATGCATTTTCAAATATCTACTGAAACCAGTCCACATAGCTATACAGTTCAGAAAGGACCCAGGTTTCCTATAATGAATCAGGCAATGTTTTGGTGTACACACACACACACGTGTTTGTTCAAGTTTTAGGTATTTGTTGCTTTGGTGAAGCTAGTTTAGGTTTTGACCCCTGCATACTGCTCTGTCTTTATGCATATGCGGAGCCTTACTGAAGTAAATGAAATCCAGAACAATTCTGGCTCTGGATTCTTGGAACTGAATATTGAAGCAGCTGCTTTCTTTGGAACTCAAAAAGCCATGTAGCCGTATTTGTATATATTTGTGAGCAGCAATAAGTCAGGGCTAGGAAAAGGAATGTATATTTAGATTGTATCGACATTGGAGTTAACAGGAGAATTAATGCAAATTAATTTTTAAAGTGAATGAGTTAAACTGTGTGTACATACACCTTAAGAATCAAAGTGGACTTAATTTGGTTTATCTTAATATAGTTTGGTAATCAATTAACCTAAATTGAAATAAATCACTTTCATTCTTAATCAGAAATCTCAGAAAAATTAATATTAATGTACTAGAAGAGTGACTTTAAAATGGATTAGACCCACTCATTCAGAATGTAAATTAAACTGAATTGAAGCCACTTGAATTTTAAATGACTGCATCTACACAGGGGTTTAATGCAATTTAATTAATTCACTCAAAATGCATACCTTTAATTGATTCAGGTTAACTTTCTTTAGAGTCCCCACGTAGGAAAACTGTAAATCTGCTTTCTAAATTCACAAGCTATTCTGCATCACATACACAGGAGTACAACTGTTATTATCAGAATTTAAACTGAAGCATTAAATGGTTTAACAATGATTCATGATATTTATGACTGTCCAAATATATCATTTAAAATGTTGACTTGAAAATAGAAATATGGATGGGCAGCCTCTATGAAACATCAAGGCCAACTGCAGACTTTAAAATAAAATTATTTCCCTGGACTTAGCTGGCTTTTAGTAATGAATATCAGGTTTATGAAGAGGTTTGTAAATTGTACATTATTTTCCAGACTGACTCAGTTAAGTTTATTGAAATGTAATGTTATATATATATGTGAATTCTAAGTCAGCATGCAGGTTTTTACCAGCTCCAACCCTGATGCATTTCAAAGGGTTTCCATACACCTAGTATTGTAAATTTACACTAAACACATTCTCCCCTCTATATTGCTTTTTTCATTTGGGCTATCTGAAACTAGCCAGTCACTATTTCAAGTGCAATGAACACTACTTTGACTTTGCCTCCATTAATAATCACAAAGAACAGCAGAAAAGATAAACTTAAAAAAAAATTATAATTCAATTTCTCCCATCCTAGAAGGATCCAGGCAGACCAAAAACAAAACCAACCAAACAAACAAAAACACAACACCCTACAAATAATTTATGTTAGCTATATTGCTTAGTGTGAGACACTCATATACCTCAGGGCTGGCTGTATTGTTCTTCACATCAATGCAAGGAGCACTTGTGTTAGACAAGATATATGATTCTGCTCTTATTATTATCTTCTTAATAATACACAAGCCAGAGCTTGTTCCCTTGCAGCAGGAAGCAGTTCTCTATTTTGAATAGCATTTACAGACCCCTACATTACCATGGAAAGAAGGAATAACTCTAAACTCTCCAGATAACTCCCACTTGTCTCATATAGCAGGAACAGATGACCTGCGCAATGGAGATGGCATAACCAAAATGAATAGAACCAAATGGATACGTGTTCCAGGTTTCATTTTGCCAAAAAAAAAAAAAAAAAAAGGATTTTCCATACCTCTTCCTCACTCTTCACCGGAAACTTCATTCTGCCATATTTCCACAACTTCACTATTACTGGATATGATTCATTTGTGAAATGTGTTAGTCCTTGTATGATCTACCTAGAATCCTTGTTTCCCATGATAAATGTATGATGCTCACCAGATGTTGTCCTGAATTTTATTAATCAGAGTTCCTTGGGCATTTTTCAGTGTATGTTTTTTCAACAAAAAATTTGATTATCAAAAATATTTGGAAAACAGGGTACATTTCAACAAATTGCTGAACTTGAAATATTTTTGAGGAAAAAATGTAAAGATTGTCAAAACACACTATTTCTACATTTTCAAATCAGAAAAGTTTGGCTTTCAAATCAAATGATTTTTTGTTTTGAAATGCTAGTAAATGTAAACTAAAAAGAGACTAAAATGAGAAGAAAGTTTGAAATAGAAACAACACATTTTTAAATTATCAGGACAACAAATTTCAATTGACTTGGAATGATTTTTTCCCCAGGATTTTGGTTTGTGAAAAATGTTTCAGACTTTGACCTTCTGTCCCCATTTGAGATGGGAATATTTTTTTTGATATTTTCAGACTTTTCACATATTGGGAAATCCAGTTTAACTATAGCATCCTTTTTAACATAAATCAAAATAATTAATTTGGAATTAGAATCACCTTCATACCCTTTAATCTCATCCAGTTTTAGAAGGAAACATGCATGCATCTCTCCCATATCACATCTTGGAATGTTTTTGCACTTCTGGGTTTTCTGGAACAGGAAATATCATCATAACTTGCCAAAAGCTGTTCGTGCAGTATTTCTGGCTGGAACCAGATGTAGAATTGATGAAAATTTCACAAGAAAAGCCTACTCCTGCCAATTTTCAAGGTACTGATAGTTCACAGAAGGTTGGCATATACCTCTATGCTTCTGAATGTTTCTCTCATCTGTATGTGAACTTTCTGAGAAGTATCTATTGCCAATCCTAATCAAAATTAGAATTGTACTAACTACCATAAATAACCTTTTCACCAGAGAGGAACTATACCAAACATATCTTTCACAAATATATGAGATATATATATATCTCAACTCACTGTAAAGTACACACAATTTAAAAAAAAAATTGGGCTGTTTTCTTAGTCTACTTTCCTTTAGTTTCTTTATTTGCTCTACTTTCTGAAAACATGATATCCAGCAGTGATAATCCCCCCAGACTACAAAATTGCCAGATGTGATTAAATAAGATGTGCCAGTTCCAGGGGTTTTTTTTTCTCCCTTTCAATCCTGCCTTTTCGTCTTATGTAACGGCAAACAAATACAGCTTTTAATTTAATATGGTTCAGTTGTCAATGACATCAGTTGACTCAGCACACTTTGTACTTCAGTCAAATATTAATTCATAAATCTGTCCCATTCTCTGTAATCATGAGCCATATTTTCCATGAGAGAACCATTAACCAGATCCTTAGGGCACTGTCACAACTACAGCTGCCCTCCACTTATTTCCGTCAGACTGGTGCCATCATTAGATTGTATTTCAAGACCATCTTTGGGATCATCCTCAGATTTGAGGAACAGTGACCCAATGATTCTTCCTAAGATATACAGACACACACACAGGTCCAGCAAATAGAGCTAGAGGCTGTTAGCCAGAGGCTCGTCTGCTAAAAGCTTGATCCTTCAGGGTGCTGAATGAAGGAGAGCAGAGGGTTTTCAGTGACTTGGAGAAGAGGTCAGATCCATTTTGATCTTGGATGTACCAACATTTAGGCATTCCCGCTGGCTAAATTCTAGGCCTCTCTGCTATCCAGTCTGGCCGGGTTTAAATGCCTTGGATCCCCACTGGCACTTAGATGGAATATTTAAGAATCTTAAGAAATTATTCTTAAGATCAATGAATCATTAATACCAACTTATTTTTAAGAATAACAAATTCTTTACATCACTAATTTTATGCTATTTATGGGGAGACCTGGGCACCGCCAAAGTGCAATCCAAATAAACTTGATTTAAGCACCTAAGAGTATTATACAGAAAATGGAGACAGGTAGGTGCCTCCAAAGGCTGATGCAGGAAGACTGAAGGCACCTGGGAATGCTAAGAACAGAGCTGTATCTAACCTGTGTTCACCTGAACGCAGTTTAGCCATTCCCAGGAGCTGAGGCACTTAAAGCAGGCTGCACATTAGATACCTCTATTACCTTGTAATCCACCACACCTAGTCTTGCTTCTGGGACCGGTACCTGTCTTCTGAAACAAGTACTTGATTAACCAATGGTGGCTCCTGCCTTTTTCCAAATAGCTTCCAATAGAGTAATCCCCATGTCAGTTGGAGAACAAGCTTTCCTCACCCATGGGAATGCCCTAGCCATCAGATTACAGAATTATCTAAATGGGAAAATCATAGGGGACTGCATGAAGAGAGAGCAAAATCTAGGACCTCTCTTCCTTCTCCCCCTGGGGCAGGCTGTGACCACTTTGCTATGGAGTCAGGTTGTCTCTTGCTTACACCTAGGCCTCTATGCATTTTACATTTAACCACCCTTGGATAAAAAACAAAAATAACACTGGCAGCAAGAAGTAGAACCCAGGACACGTCCCTCCCAGGAAGTGGCATAGCCACTAGGCCATGATGTCAGATTCCCCCTTACCTGCTCTGTCTCTGCATTCATTAGTCATTTATAGCCATCTACAGGCCCAGCTTCAACAAAAGAGGTAGAGAATGCCCTTTCCACTTGCCCTAACGCATGGTCTGGTAATTAAGGCACTTTTCTGAGAAGTAAAAGATGTGCATTTGAATATCTTTGTGATGAGGAGAGTCTACAAGCCGGATTTTCTATATCCCAGGTAAAGTGTTTTAACCACTAGGCTGTGGGACAAAATGTGGACACCAGTAGGAAAATTTTTAAGCTGTTAGCTGGGCTTGGAGCACACTTAACATATTAAGTTTTTCCAGGGATTTATATGCCCATATGTTATATGCACGTATATGTTATATGACATATGTGGTAAAACTCCATCACTTCTGTGCAAGAAGTCCAAGTGGACCTTTGCAATTAAAAATGGAGCCATCTCCTGTATTTTGGTGCCTACCAAGTTTTATAGCTTGCCTAGGAGCACCTGCCTGATTCACTCCTTTGCACTTCGGTGCCTACATTTCACCCGAGTTCTATTTAGGCTCTTCTGAGATCAGGCAGGATATGGCCATTTGTGAATCTGTTTTTCACCTCAGTGCACTCAATGATGCCTGTTTTCCAAGGGCACTGAGTACCTGTAGGTCCAGGGATGCGAAGGTGTACACCACAGAGCATACAGACATGTGGGTCACAAATTTGTGGACAAGTTTAAGATACCATGAAAGTGTTCATAATGACAAACATTTGTTGAGGGCAGAAGGGCACACTGCATGCTGGAGAAACATGCAAAATCATTTAAACATACCCTATACTCTAGTATTCTTAGCCAGATTCCAGTTAGTACTTCCCGCTATAACAATGCTAGCATAACACTTAAAATGACCACTTGGGCAACCCCCAAGTTTTATACAGGACCAGAAGGCAGACAAGGCAAAGCAAGGCAATTGGAAGAGCCAGAAACATCCAAAAATGGGGGATATGTGACATTGGACATATTTACTAGCTGTTTCTAAAGGTGGAGAGGAAAGTTTCATTATGAGCAAGAAGTGTTTCAGGTCCTGGACATATCTCTCAGCAGAGTGGTGAGCTAACCAGAACTCAAGAAGGAGGAATGTAATGAACATAGGAATTAAAGGTTGACTGGTAGAGGATGAAGAGATGTGTTTGCCTTGAGGTTTGGGTCCCTGTGAATAGAGACCACACATTTCCATTTAGCCAGTAAAGATAGGCAGCTATTAGCCAAAAGCCTGGAATGCTGGTAGCTGGGGAGACCCCTGGTTGTTTGCTGACAGGGTTTTGAAGTTTTTACCTTTCTTCTCTGAAGAGTCTGCTACACATTACATAGTTTGATCAAGCTCTAAAGACTGAGAAGTTACCCCTGAAAGAGAATTAGAGGGAAATGTGTGCTAAAGTACAGAAATATATGTTATGTGGGAATACTCTACTCCAAGATATGAAATACCAAGGAACTCCTGTACATTTACTGTCTAATAACTTCTGTTTGCTAATTATTCATGACATTACAAAGGCTATTTATACCATTTCCTATCTACAGGACTCTCTGCATGCATTAAATGTTCATTTAGTAAGTAAATTGTCTGATAGCCTCTTTGAGGTTGACCTGGAACTCTTTAATACCTGCTTCTCAGAATTCTCTGCACAGTAGTCCTGAGCTTTAACTTTGTACGTTTTTTGACATTCCTAAAAAGATTGAACTTCAGCCTGTGCATCAGCAAAGAGTTAAGCAAAGGTGCAGGGAGAAAGGGAATATAGTATAATATTTCTTCAGTAATCTCATACTGCATTGCACTTACTGTATTTCATGGTGTATAAGTAAAGTTAAGTCTAACTTTTAACTCTTAAAATTCAACCTTGACTTATACACCATATCAATACTTTTACCACCACCCCTGCACTGCCCATCCCTGACCCCATCCCCAGCTGAACCCTGGTCCGGCCCAACCTAATCTTCCTCACCTACTGACAGCATCCCTGTTGCCGGAGGCCATGGGACCCCAGCCCAACCCAAGCATGGCCTGCCAGCCTTGCCATCACTATGGAGATGCTGCTTAGCTGGGCACCAAGCCTGGCCCCATCCCTTGCAAGTGGTGCTTCCTGGGCCATGCCAACCAAGTGCCAAGCCTGGTCCCATCTCCTGTGAGTGGCACCAGGCTCAGTGCTTAGCTGGTGCAGCCCAGGCAGCGCCACTCACAGTAGATGGGGCTGGGTTCAGTGCCTAGCTGAATGGTGTCTCTATAGTGCACTTGCAGGGGATGGGGCTGCATCAGCTGAGCACTGAGCCTGGCACCGAGCCCATGGTCAACTTATATACTGTGTGACAGGGGGCAAGCTCAGGGCCAAGTCTCAAGTCAGCCCACCCACCTGTCTCCAGTCGGCCCAGTCTCGCCTGCCATGACTTTGTTGTTCCCATAACTGGTAGAAAATGTGGGAGACTACCCATTACATGCCCTGATGCCAGGGGGTGCTATCCACTGCTCCAAACCTTCCCTACATGGTGGCCCATGCCTTGCAGATGGCATCTAAGTTATTAACATCTCCAGCCCCACGCTGGACCCCATAACACTCTAGTCTGGACCCCAACTAGATCCCTTCCCATCAAGTGGCGTTTTCCTCCTTCATTCTGGGCTACCAAGCTCCCTGAACTCTTCTCCCTCTTGGGTGTGCCCCCTCCCCACCCCACCCCACCCCACCCCTTCCCACACCAGGACCTTTGGCCACATAGGCCGTGGCCTCACCTTCAAGGCCAGTTGGAACCCCAGACCCCCAACCCTGGGAGTCCCTCGCAGTGGGCCTCTGGCCCTTTGGACCCTTCTGGTCTTGGCCCCAGCACTGACCAGTCAAGGGTGCCTTAAGTCAGTCTTCTGAGCAACTAGCCCACATTCTCTTACATGGGTCCTCCTTCTTGGGCCCTACTATGTGATTACCCACCTGGTCGTGGCGGGGGGCTGGGGTTATTAAGGCATCCCTCCTCACCTTTCACCGAGGTTATAACTGACCTGGCATTTCCTGGGGGCTGACCTGCCGTGAACAGCCCCAGCTGGCCACCCATCCCCAGCAGGGTGCAGTTTTATGTCATGCCAAGGACCAAGAGCCCCCTGCTCTTACCTGCCAGATGTTTCATACAGCAGTTCAGGCAAGCAATGTCTCTGCCTAGCTGCCAGCAGCAAACTGTGTTTATATAGCTGTCCTGTGTTTTAAAATGGCCACCACAGTCAGGCACCTGCTGGCTGCCTGACTCAGACTTTAAAGTGTCGGGCACTACAGGTGGCAGGCACATAGTGGATCTATGAAATTCCTCACTTTTGGGATCAGAAAAATGGGGTTGACTTATACACTGCATCGACCTGTACACTGTGAAATACAGTACTTTTCTTGGTCCAGGAAAACCCAGTGCATGAATAAACTACATTAGGACTGAGAGGCAAACAAAATGTAGAGGAGCTAAGCAATAACAACTCTTATAGAATCTAGCTCAATGACTTTTTTTTTCAAAAATCTCCTCACAACTTGATTTCTTGACCAGTTTCTTCTTTGAACCACCACATTATTTTTATTTAAATATGACATGATACCATAATAAGAATGTTCTGTCAACTTAGGCCAGCCACAGTCTGTTCTGTCTCTAGTAGTCCAGAACACAACTGCAGTCCCAGCACGTATCCATACACAACAATGGCAGCTAATCTACACACAGAAATGTATTTGATTCAACCAGACATTCATGTCTTCACACCAGTGCCAACTTATTCCACATGACTTTTCATAATGTGTTTTTGTGGTCAACAAGGAACAGTTGGACTGTTTCTGGTGGGACTGAAGAAAATGTTCTGTTTGGCTTGCATTCTTCACTTTCAGGATTTACATTCTTAATGAGTGTTCCAGTTTGTATCATCTCATTGACTTTTATAGCTATCCATCAGCTTGCTACTTACTCTGCACAGTTTCACTGACATGAATATTCATTTTCCTCCCAGACGTTATCTAATGCCTTAATTCTTATCTCAGTCCGTTAGTGCGTGTTCTAGTTTAGTGTCTCAGTGATATCAAATGCACTTTTCTCTGACTCCAATTGCAGTTCACCTGATCCTTTCTTTCCTTTGCCTGACATTATCTAATTGCACCTCAGACCAGGATTTGAATCTTTGTCCATTATGTAAGTTGTACTTTGTGCACACTGAGCTTTTGGAATCATCTTCCTGCATCCTTCAGGGCAACTGTCAGGAAATCCATTTAAATTACAATTATGGAGATTGTTGAATGAAAGGTTCATTGTTTATACTGTGTGCCATCAGCTAATTAAATAGAAGGTGGTAAATGAGAGGGAGGCTGATTAATGCCCAAACTGAGATAGATCACTGCTCTCTAGTTGTCTTTGACATTTCATTTGTTATGCCCCATGAGGAAAGTAGCATTGCAATACAATCAGTTTGTCAGATCCCCTCAAATTATTTTTTTCTCCAGTTCATCACTTTGTTTATTAATAATTGCATTTTGTTTTAGAAAGAAAAATGAAGACCAGCTCTCTGCTTGGTTATAATTTGTCACTGTCCCTGCAAGCTATGAGATTGCATCACAAAAAGCAGGCTGAGGCCAAACAACAGAACACAGCATTTCTATTCAGCCATGGTTTAAGATTGATGTGGCCCATATTCATGGAAGGCTGGGCTCTCTAAATATGCCAGGTGCATCTGCACTTTGAGGCGGGGTAGGGGAGGGCAATGGACATCATGAGACCTGGAATCCTATATCTACTGAGGGCCAAGAGGGTCCTGAGCCTCTCTTTTCCATTCTTTCCTTTGTATTTGTTATTCAATTGTAAGCTCTTTAGGATGAGGACTGCCTCTTACCATGTGCTTGTATAATACAATATCTAGCACAACATGGCCCTGATACTCCCTGTTGCCTGTAATTGTGATTACAATAAACACAACAGGTAACAACAGGTATATGTGATATACCTCAATGAAAGCGATGTTCTCACTGGAAGTTCATTTGGAGCTTGTCTACACCATGGCAGTATCTGATCCCAGGGAGGATGGGCTGAGCATGCCCAGCCCACCTGAGTCTGCAGATACGCTCCCCACCTGGAAATTCAACAATGAGACTGTTCTGGATTTATTCCTCTGTGCTGGCATTTATGCTCACGGTATACCACACGTCTGCAAGCAGTCCCATGACACAAAGCCTAGGGTAGCCTTGTTGGCAAACTTCTGTGAGTAGAGTGCTTTGATGACCTCAGGTGGGCAGGGAACAGGGGGCATGTGCTCAGTCCCTTTTCAGGAAGGGCTGCTGCGTTAGTGTAAACAAACTCACGGCAAACCTTTTTTTTGACAGGTCAGAGAAAAGCTGCCGAAAAATGACAACTCATTTGGAAGCACAAGGCCTCTTTATTTACCTTTTGAAATTATTATTGCAGTTAGGTGAACTAGTACCTAGAAAATAGTTCAAAATATTTGCAAAGTGCCTTATGACTATTGTGCCAACTACTCTGTTGGTATATGGAGTGAGTCTCCATAGTGCCATGGAAGTCAGTGGTGATGCACTCATTGACATTAGCCATGGATCTGGCTTATTTTGTTGAATGGGCCTACGCAGTCCTATACCACACATCAAGTATACTTGAAGACAACCCTTGCTTGCTTCCTAACAACTCCATGAAATGGTTTTAAACTATTTTTCAGTTTTTCACTTGCTTTAATGGCTTGTGAATTTATGGAGAAGTTTATGTAAAGCAAAACTCAAGTAAGGCTTTTGCTCTTGGGCTTCGGCCACAGCCTGTCAGCGGGTCTTGAACAAAATAATCACATAGATCATCAGGACTTTTTTGTTGTCCTCATCTATTACCATAATATTTGAATGCAAAAGTTAAATTCATTTGAATAGTTTAAGAAATAGTGTATTTAGGTTTCACTGGGCATGTCTACACATGCATTTATACCAGCTTAAATTTATTGAGCAGTAACTAACCGTTCAGTAAGTGGGATAGGCCAGCATCTACACATGCAGGCATTAAATCATATTAACACTGTGTGTGGACTGACATGGGACTAAAGTTAGTCCCAAGTCAGTCCACACACAATGTTATTGTGCAGTAAGGTGTCTACATGTGCGTACTGCACAGTAACTAATCAGGCATAAATTTAATACCTACACGATGCAGATATCAAATTTACGCTCAAGTTGGCGTAAGATTAACTGCACAGTACGGGTATACACGTGTAGATGCACACCCATGCTGCACAGTAATTTTGGTTACTGTGCAGTAAATGCACACATATAGATGCACCCATTACCTACTTTTCCTGTCATCAATAACAACGTGTGCAATTTGGGTAAAAAAAAAAAAAAGGAAATTTGAACAGTGGGAACTGCTAGATCCAGATTCTATTAAACATCAGAGGCCAGATTTTTAAAGGTATCCAGATATCCAACTCCAGTAGGCACTTGAATACCTTTAAAATCCATTGCTATTGGGTAAATCACTTACACATAAACTTAAAGCTTCAGCACTAGAAAGTCAGGTAAAAGGTCATCTGTAATTTAATGGCCCATTGGATTATCATGCTTAAGGCACATGTTTTACTAGTATCATATCCAGTCACCTTTGACCCTCTCAGTCTAAATGACTGGGTACCCATTTAGAACTATCTTTTGCAGGCAGCATTTGGCATGAATCTAGAGCAGGGCTTGAACTCACACATCCAGAGCCTTTGTAAGATGCTTTCACCACTTTGGCACTGCACCCCATTAGGGACTACAGGATACAAATAATAAATGAATAATAATGTGCACATTATTAACTGCCTTGATGACTTGAGGCTTGATCCAGCTTTCATTCAAATCAATGGGAAAACTTCCACTGACTTGAATGGTGCAGGAAAAAGCCTTAACCTGATTTCTTGTAGGTCAATTTATCTTCTATTTCTGCTGCCTGCATCTGTCTTCCTTTTGAACTGCTTATTTGTCCAAAATGTGGCAACACAAAGAAACCTCCTAAGGCTCTTTTTTGACTTCTTGAAAATAGGCAATTGTCTCATTGGATTCTTGTCTCACTGAATAAATAAGAGAGGTGTAGTAATCATGTAAGACTGTCTGGGATCAGTGGCAAGCACTGAAGGGCTCACTTCTGCAGAATAGAATACAATAGATTCATTGTCTATAGTGCTGTACAGGACCTTCTCTATGTGCATCATGTCAAAGGGAAAAACAAAACAAAAATGGCTTGCAACTCATATGCACAAATCTAATGCTTTTCATCTAAATCTAATAAAGGCAACACAAATAATACAACACCAAAGCCTTTGACAATGGGTCTACATTGCTCATATATTTGTTAATATTCTGTCTTTTATGTTTGCAGAGTTCATTTTCATTACACCTACGCAATGATTATTTTAAACTCTGCTTACCCACATGCTCTCACATTTCCAGCTTAGAATACTAAAGACAATTATATAGAGTGTCTTTCAACCAAGGATCCCAAAAAAAGTTTCAATATGTATGTATGTAGCAGTGTTGACCTACAATGAGTGGGAGCAGAGATGCAGCAGAAGTCAGGAATACACAGGACTGGGGGAAGGGTTCAAAAGATAATTGATCCATCTTTTTCATTAAACATTTTTCACTGTATTTTTCCCCTGAAATGTATTTCTCAGATTATCACTTGCAAGAATTATTTTTGCATCCTCCAGTAGTTTCAGCTGAAATATCACACCACCAGAAAATATAATTACTTTATAATAATACTTGCTGCTATGGCAGAATATGATGGATTATTAAATACACTACCAAACACCATTTAACTCCTTTCCTTAGTCATTAGATTAAAAGTGTCATTGTGTTGAGACTATGAAGGACATTTTGTGTGGTCTGAAGTTAATTACTATTTTGAGCCTGATGTGACACCTGTTATTTTTCCTAAATTCCCACTGATTTGTTGTATAATATCATATATTAACAGCACCTTAATAATTAGTACATACATAGAGTTTTTAAGCTTAAAAGGAACCACTAGATCACACAGTCTGTCTTCTTCTGTCATGCAGGATATAGAATTGCATCTTGTACTAAGCAATAGGGCTGTGCAAAGCTTTGGTCCCTGATTTGATTCAGCAGAGATTCAGCCTGATTTGGTGGCTGAATCTCCAAATCTGAATCAAACCAGAGGACCCTTTAAATGTCTCTGAATCAAATCAGAATGCTCTGAATCGATTTGGAGAGATTCGGAAAGATTTGGCAATTCGGATGTAGACACAGCTTTAAATGTTTTTTCTACATACCTCTAGGTAGCAGGTGGCTCATGAATGTTGTGATAATGGGGTGCATGGAGTGTCCCACAGAAGTGCAGGGTGCTCCCCAGCACGCTTAGCAGCAGACCCAGAAGTGGAATAGAAGCACTTCTGGTCCACTTCCAGGTCCACCAGAAAGCGCACAGGGGAGGGCCCCATACCCCACCCCGATTGGCAACTGGTGCCTCCTGGGCCTGGGGGGGCACTTGGGGTCCCCCTGTGGACAATCGCTGAGCCTGGGGGGGGGGGACACAGAGGGGGTCCCCACCATGCTCCCTGGCAGACCCGGAAGTGGACCAGAAGTACTTGCAGTCCACTTCTGGGTTCATCCCCAAGCATGTGGGGGGCCCTTTGCACTCCTATGGGATGCTCCATCTGCCCCAGCATTACAGCATTTACAAGCTATGCCTGGTACCTCGACATGTGTAGAAAAAACATTCAAAGCTGCACCTATGTCCGAATCATTGATTCTCCAAATTAGCATCGAATCTTCAGATTTGGATTCAGCTGAATCAAATCAGGGACAGTGATCTAAGTCAACAAATCCAATCACTGTCCCAGAATCCGAATTGAATAGGGGCTGTTTTGCACACCCCTCCTAAGCAACATAACTTGGGTCTGACTAAAGTGTATTTCCTGGAAAGGTGTCTTGTTTATATGAAATTTCAGGAAATGGAGAATTTACCATTTCTCTTTTCAGTTTGTTCCTGTGATTATTCATCAGTAGTGCTATATCTATGAGAATGCGCTGAGATGTATCATCAACAGGACTCCTACAATAGCTTTCCTATTTTGTTAAAGAAAGTTAAATCGTTTTGCTAAACAAATTTATATAAAACAAAAGAAAGATAATTTTGAAACCATCAATCACTACTTTTCTTTTAATTCTTCACAATGTGTTCAGTGACAGAAATGAATTCATAGATGTGGGACCCATTTGAGATTTGCCCTTTATTACAGGACTGTATATGCAAGCTTGAACAATTTGTAAAGCAACTTACAGAACAGTACAACTAAAGTTGAAACTAAGCTGTTATTAGGTTCATTTTATTTGGATGCTGAAGAGCTATAAGCATGACATTCTTTTAAGATTTGTAAGAAAATGTCTTTCAGAAGATTAGTAAATAAGAAAGGTGGACCTAGTGGCTGTGGCATCTCCTGTTCTGAACTCTGCTGTGACCTTTTATTAATAGTCTCATAATAACAACATATATATTAATATTTTTCAAATATATTTTTGCCCGCGCTGAATTTTATTGTGCTTGAAATTCCCCCCAAGCTCTGCCATTTAATATATGGGGGATGAACAACAAGGACAAAATAACTAAGAAAGAAAGAAAGAAAAGAAAGAAATGTAAAAACCTCATAATAACATCACCTATAAAACTACAGATGTTTTAGTTTGTGAAACCTAAATAATTTCTTCCACACCTGTCTAAGCTGCCTATCACCTCAACGTTTTTCTTTATACTTTTCTACAATATCCCTTTGAGAAATTTGTCCTTTAAAGAAGTAGAAGTAACACGGACTGTCAGAGAAAAGGGAACTGTCAGAAAAAAGAGAGAAGTCACATTTCATGCTGTTATTTATAAATGGCCATTCATATAAAAGAGATCATCAGCAAGTATAGTAACAGATACAACACACTCTCACGCAAATTATGGGGACAATAGAGGCTTTCTTTCTTCAGTTTACATTATATCACTTCTTCTTGACTTAGTATTTTTCCAGTGGCATGGTCACAGAAATTTTGCCAAGCTTTTTTTATTCCTAAAGAGCCTGCAAACACTTCCAGGACTGTTATAATAAAAATCTTTGTTTTGGAAACACAAACTGAAGTGTAAGTCACCAACAGTGACACATCAGCTTGAGGGCTAGAGACTCCCACTTGTGCAATCTGTTACTTTTGGGAAGCCTGTGACTGAAGCAGCTTATTTTGACTCTCTTATTCCACATATACAGAATTTGTTTGCTCTTTAATCTCTGCAAAATAATCTTATGTAATTTCAGGTGAATGTTATTCGAACAAGCGTATTTTTTTCCACCTAGCAAGCCAGTATATTAGAGGTATCATGGTTGATCCAGTAAAACAATGAGTATTACATCAGAGTGGAGTATCATCTTTCTAAAAGCCCTGCAGGTAGAAGAATGTATATAGATTTCACTTTGGCACCAAAATGATTCAGACATTGTTCTCTTCAAATACTATTTTACATGGTGTCCCTGTGTTAAGAAAATAGGAAAAGAGGGGCCACTTTTCCTAGAGCAGCGGTTCCCAATCTGTGGTACACGTACCACCAGTGGTACGCAGACAGCCTGTCAGTGGTACATGTTAACAGATTTATTATAATTACTTTATATGACAAAAATTTGCTGGTGGTACTTAAGGCTGTATCATTCTAAATTGGTGGTGTGCAACCTGTCAAGAGTTTGGGAACTGTTGGCCTAGAGTTACCTTTATTAAAGCAGACAAAAGCAAGGAGGAAAGAGCAGGAGGAGGAGGAGGAGGAAGAGGAAATGGCAGAGACAGACACATTAGGTGTTTTTTTTAAAAAGAGCCAGATAGCATTCAGCTATGCAAGCACAGCCAGCCCATCTGATGGACAAACTGGGTAGTTGCCCAGGGCAGCATTTGCCAAGGGCAGAGAAGGCATTTCTAGAGCTGACTAGTGAAAATGCTTGGTGGAGTTTATTATGTGGATGTAGGGGAAGGGGCAGGAAAGCTGATTTTGTTTGGAGGTGTGGGTGGGAGAAATAACTATATGAAAGTTAAGAAAATTAAATGCCTTGTTTAAACTTACTATTTTGGAGTCAAGGAACAACTTCTTGAAAAGCACATCAAACTCTTCTTTTAAAGCTCTTGAAAACACCTAAGTGATTTAGGAGCTGAAGTACAATTTTCACTAGTGGCTTTGAATATGGTTACACCATCTCTGTGCCATACTTGGGACCATGACAAGAAACATAGCCTGTCTTTTTGCTCCCTTTCAGCACACACTGAATCCCAGAAATGAGGCAATGAAGGGAGCTTGGTATCCTGGGCACATACCAAATAGCATACCTGATGCAGAGAGCCTGAGAGCTGAACTGAGGTGTATCCTAGGATCACTCTAAGGTATTTTCAGTGCTTCACTTCCAGGACTTGGTGTACTCTGAGTGGGAGCAAGTGGTTGGAATGTGTTTCCATTGGTAGTTTTGGGCATGATAATGAAAAAGTATAGAAAACCCTTAGGAATATAAGAGCCTCAGTTCTGTTCAGTTTATTCAAGAGACCTTATTAAAATGATTACAAGCCTTCACATTAACATGAGAGGACTTTAAAAAGTGAATTTGAACTAGGGGTGTCCAAATTCCAAGTGGCTGGGGGCCACAGACCCCTGACTACACATGGCATGGGCCACAAGCCACTCTCTTTGTGCCTCCCCAGCCGCTACACTGCACTGCACCATGCCATAGCATCCCCACTACTTCTGCACCATGCCATGCCATGTGCAACTCCCACTGTATCATGCCAGTGCCCCTGCCATGCATGGCCAGCCTTTGATGTACTGTGTCACACTGCATGGACCCCTCTACTGCACCACACCAACACCACACTGCACCAGCACTGCCACACTATGGGGAGTCCCTAGATTCCTTCAAGCTCACCAGCCATGGCTTCCTGCAGCTGTGGACTGTCCTGCCCTGATGTGCCTGATAGGGCGCCTGGAGAGGCAGTGGCAGCAGCTGGGAAGTGATGAAAAAAAAAGTGGTGAGAGCTGGGAATTCAGGGTCTGCATTTTAAACCCTCAGGGGCTGGATGCAGCCTGCTAGTTGGACAACCCTGGTATAAGACAAGAGTTGAGCAGGTACTTTTGCTCCTCCAAAATATATTTGTAAGTTGAGGTAAAAAATAGAATAGAATAGACTAGAATAGAACCTGAAGCTATGTGGAATAAAAATGAATTTGGATGTGCAGTGAGAACTATTTCCCATTTGAGAGAACTTGAGGAGGATGTCTCTTATATGGGTTTTGGGCTCAAAAAGGAACCAGTATTAAACATGAAGTAGAAGCACTAGATAGCATAAATCAAAAGTTACAATCACTCATCTCCTCCAAGTGTATAATAATCTCTGATATTATGCATCAGAGAACTGCTGTCAGACTGAAATATATGGGCTAAAAGATAAATGACAGGTCCAGCATAATGAATTGAGATTCCAGTCTCCCTCCTGACTTTTGGCTTCCCACGTCACAGAGGGGTTTGGGATTAATAGAGACCCTGCCCTTGGGGGTTCATTTAAGTGGCATACTCCATGAGGTATTATTTTTTAAACTGCCACTATAAAGGCTTTTCATTAATGTTTATGTGTCACCATTTTACCTGCCATCCTAGAAACAAGGCAGTGTGAACACTATAAATTATCTACACGTAGATTGCACTTTGAACAAGTGCTGTGTTCATATAGAGCTAGAGTTCAGATATGAATACTATCCTGAACTTGCTCCATTGTAAAAAATAAAGCTAGTGTTTGGGATAGAAGTGGAAGTGTAAGGAGTCTTGAGAGAACAATTTAACTATTTAGACCCAGATCCAGGACCTGCTCTACAATTCAGCTGGCCAGGCTGTGAAGTTTGCTGCGGTGGGCAGAAGCAATCTTGATGCCCCCCTCCATGGCCCACCAGCAGAGTAACACTGAATCTCTTACTCCTACGTTTCCATCCCATCAGGGGATGGGTGGGTGTCAATGTTTCGGTCAGTGATGACTCCACCAGCTCTGTTCCTTATCTGTAACAGTATGCAGGAGTTCCCAGACCAGCTGGGTTCCATGACTCATTCTTGAGTATCCTCCACAATTTCAGTTTCATGCTTGAAAAGTGGAACTGTTTCTGCTGTGGGGCAGCAAAATTGTTATGTTTCTCACCCCATGTGCATAACGTATTTTACAGTTCCCACTAAAGTACTGTTTTGGCCAGATCAATGAGTTATGGACAAGGAACTAGTGCCAGCAGTGGCCATAATGGGGGTAATGCAGCTGTGTTCAGATTGGCAGTACTTTTTTGCCTAGCCTCTTTTGCTAAAGGAATCTAATAATTTTGCTGTCACAAAATAGCAGAACTAGAGATGATGAATCAGGCAGAGAAGCAAGAACAGAAATATAAGCAGTGGCTTTGCTGAAAGCCCTACTTTAAAGGAGGGAATGGAAGCATTAGCATTGCTTGGTTCTTTCAAACTGCAATGAAAACAAATATCCTTCAGCAATAAAGTCCAAGTGCCTGCCTGATAATGAGCAGCAAGGGAGTGCAGTTACCGTGGCCTCAATCCTTAGAGAAACCAATTCACTTGCTTCACATCACTTTGGGGACAAATTTACAAATAATCTTGTGAACCTGCTGATGTGACCTTCTATGATTAAAGAATAAATCTGAAGAAAATAAAGCTAAAATGCTGCTTAACTCAAGAGAAAGTTAATTTTAAGCAGGCCTGAAAATTAAATCAGAAACAGCCTCAGTCTGGCAGGCCGAAAGTAAAGGAGCTTGCTTGTCTCCTTTCCTGTCCTTTCCCTTTTTCAAATCAAGCCTGGATTCATTTAAAAGGCTTTGGTTCAGATGAAAATCAGCATCAGAGAAAATTAATTCAGCAAGTTGGCATGAGACAGGGGGACATGAACACAATGGAGGAAAAGAGACTGGAACATTTCTTCACAGTCCAGTATGAAATACAGCTGGCTGTAAGGAGGCCATGTGGCTTATGGAAGCTCAGCTTGTTAGCATGTAGAGGCTACTGGCTTTCAGGCAGCGTTGGTTTTGTAAATTGGAGAAGAATATTGGTGAAATTTCCTGAAAAGATGTCTTGGGTGCCTCACAGGCTAGATTGATAATGCCATCATTCATTCCCTTTCCATTTGCCTGCTCTCCTTTAATTGACATTGTCGGGCTTGTCAGTGTCCCAGTAGGAGTGAGGTCCAGCACGGAGGAGCCCGAATATGCCTTTCCCACGCTCTGCCCACCTGCATTTGCTGATGTTTCAAACTCAGAAGGCATCCAGTAAGGCTGCTCTTTGCTTGCTCCCAATAGCTATCCTCAGACACTCCAGAAACTGGGATTAAGAATAGGAGGTTAACAGAAGGTTAATCCCAGATCAGCCTCTCTGGCATACATCTGCATTTGGAGCTGACCTTTGAGCATGCATGGGCAAGTTGTGGGTAGGGCAAGATTACTATGACCCACCACCAGCACGGGGTAGACGAGCCTTAAGAAGAGGTCTTTCTGTACAGTTTTTGAGTTTATTCATTAAAGCAAATTCAGCCACCAAATATGTTACTCATGCAGGTTACTTGAAAAAGACATGCACTTAAAGTCCAGTCTGTCTATTCATTTCCAGGACTCCATGTAAGTACCTCAGATCATGAATTAAATATACAGTTAAACTATTTAGGGCAATATCACAAAAAGAAGTATGAGATCAAAACACACTTGCAAAAATGTGTTAAATGTACATTTTGATCATTGCAAGTAGGTGATAATCCTTGATGATCCAAACCCAAAGTGAGTGGCTAAAGTGCCTTAGCAGTCAAATGGCTTTGCAATGAGCCCTTTGCAAGTGAATTCACCCTTGCAGTTCATGGAGATCTTGCCTTTATGTATGGGGCAGAGATGACATTTTGAACATAATGTATGTGAATAACAGCTACAATGAGAATAATAATGATAATAATAACTATTATTGTTACTATTATTATTATTTTCTCTAGACTCTGTAATTTCAAGGATGCTTACAGAGAACAATAGAAGGGAATTTTATAGAAGTTCAAACAAATGAATCACAGTTCATAATTATTATCTGCAGGCTGGAACTTCTACTAGCTGGCATTTTACCATTACATAGCTTCAGCACATAGCATCACCGTTAACGTTGTTATAGGTTTTATTATATCACAGCCTGTCCTCCCCCAGCCTTACTTTCCTTTTATCTTCTTTTTGGCCTCCTTTTCTTTCCACAGCTCACTGTATCCCATTTTAAATGCTAGTCAAAATGCTTCCCTCTTGAGGAACCTTGTAATGGTTTTGGTTTAATATATGGAATCCTTCCCTTTGTGACTATCCCACCACACACAGGTTCAATCCAAAGACCCAAGCTTTGGAGACAAAAGCCTTATCATATCTATGCTAAGGGGTGAACAATTAATTCTTCCTCTTTAACTGCCTCTTTGTTGATTGTTAATTGTACAGGAAGGATGGACTTGAAGAACTGGGTGGTTCACTGACTGTCAGCCAATCATCGTGGGATTTCATTATGCTTTTTTTTTTTTTAAACACAAAGACATTTACCTTTATCACCATGAAAACATAAATTAATCATCATTAATTAAATCCCTGTCTCAATCTATTCCACCTTAGTTACTTGATATCTTGTTAAAGTTTAATAGTGTTTCACTGGACAAACCTAGGGTTATATCAACATTAAAGAAATACAGTAAGAGTCATCTTTTCTTTCTTTGATTCTATAACTGACCAAAACACTAAACAGATTTTTAGAACAGACATTCAATGTGCCAAGTCCTTTTGAAATATCTCACCTTTCATGAATGTTTCTTGATGGTTCAGGTAAGAACCTTCCTGCTGCTCCTCATATCAAGAACTTAGCTTAATAACATTATGTTATTTCTCTCTGCCATTGTTTGAAAATCTCTGGGTGCCTTAGCACAGATGAACATAGAGTAATAACTGAACAATAATAAATATCTGATTAATCCAGAGCAGAAAGTAAAATAAAAGAACACAACTCCCAAACCCTCTCTCTATTCACCAGATGACAAGCAAAGTAAATAGGTTGTAATATTTTTATTACAAAAGGCCTGACCAAGGCTCGTGTGCCTCTCATGCGAGGCCCTGTAAAACCAAAAAGTAAGGGCTGGTGTATGTTTCTTTTATGTTGTTACCAGGAGCACTGCTCTGAAGCATGTCCTGCCCACTTGCCTCCTTGTTTTCCAGAGATGCAGATGCATAGCCACCTAAGAGAAAGCCTGGGCAGATGCCATTAAGCACACCTGAGACAGAGAGCCTAAGGTCAGCTTTTGGAATGTGTTCAGATTTTTTTAATGCAGTTATACTGCCATATATCTAGAAGTTATTGTTGCTGCTGCTGCTGCTGCTATCTGTCTCCTTCTCCTTATATTCAATATTTCATTCTGCAAGCCCTGTCTTAAAAAAACAATGTTTAAAATCACAGCCTTTAAATACCGTTTGTTCAGTAGTTATGTATTACATATTAATTTAATAAATTATTAAATATATTTTAATTTTATATACATATATAACAAGTGTATTAGATCTTTTGATTTTTCAATCTTGTTTGACCCCATTTAACTGATAGCCGTTTTGTGAGAGATTTGTTGCAGCTTTCCTAACTGCCAGTTTTCCCATTTGCAGACGCTGTCTGCAGTCATGTTTGCTTGCCTTTCATTTGAGTTAGCAAGGTCTTCCAGCCTGCCATTGCAGTGTCTGATCACACTGACCAGGAAGATGAACATTTTTCCCTGCATATCAATTCTCTGACTCCTCTCCCCAGAGATTCCACCTTTGACCTACCCCAGGCTTCTAGCCTCCATCAAAACCAAACATAGTCCTGTTCCTTTAATTGACAGGAGGAGGCAAGCATAGCAAGGCACTCCGAATTCTTAGCTCTCACCAGTCCCTGCAGATCCCATTTATCACTTTCACAGCATGGCAGGGGAACCATTTTTCAAGGGATCATATGTGGCTGCCTGTTCTCCAGCTGAACTAATGTAATGACCGGCACCACTTCTTCCTACATAAGCAGCTAGAGTGCGAAGTTTTATCCCTTTGTTCTCCCCATATGGAACTTACTCATAGTTTTCTGCTTTACAGTGGCTCGTAGCCATGTTCAGATGTATGGCCGATAGAAATGATAGAGAGGCTAAGGTAAGTTATGGCAGTAGTAGTGACATCATCACAGTCAGGATAGAGCTGCTCCAAAAATTGCATTCCACACTCTTTTTAAATAGTCTTATAAAGCACTTGGCAGAAGAATAAGAGATCTCATGACATTTGCCTCCTCAGATACTGATCTTACATAAGACCTAGGACATGAAAGAAAAGGAACCACAGTGCTATTAAGGTTTAAGAAATATCTAATCTGATCTCCTGTGGAATGAACCAAGGCAAGTTCTTGAAGAAATATGAAAAAAAAATCATTGTTATTCCATTGGTATGCCTGTAAAATGAGGCCTGAGAATGGTAGAATAACTATGGAGAGGTCTAAAAACAGATACAGGTCAATAAATGAAAACTAAATGGTCTGCTATGTAGGGAGGATGGCAATGAGATAAAAGGAAACCTAGGTGTGGACCAAAATATAAATTAATACTTTGCTTCATTTTTCTACCAGGACAGTAATGCAGAACATGAGGAGAGGGGATGTGGGAAAGGCTTATGGGAATAAGTTTATAGAAATTAAAATTAACACTTCTGAGGTGAAGCAAAAAGCAAAACAGGCAATGGGGCAGTGTGATACCAGCATGCCAGACTTGCCCGATTTTTTTCTTTGACAAGATAAATTATTTTCTAGACAAGAGAAACTTGATAAATCTGATCTGTATTTGAAGAAGAAACAAAGACTTTCCTCATCATCTTCCTTCTTTTGCTTTTTTTCATTCTGATACCATAGCACATGTGAAAATTTGTAGTTAAAATGGAGAAGATGATCTGTACAAGAAATGTAAGATGTGATAGAAGCTGGCTAACGGGGAGATGACAACAGGTTGTACAGAAAGGAGGGAAGTTGCTTGTAGAGTCCCTCAGCAATTGGTCTTGAGACCAATCTTATTCAACATTTTCATTAAGTAAATTGGTACAAAAAGAAGAATATGTTTGTGAAATTTGGTGTTGGCCTGAAGTTGGAAGACACTGTCAATACAATGAAGGTCTTGCATATCATACAGAAAAAGGTGATTGATTCGAGGGACTGGAATAATAGACATTTAATTTTAAGTTTACTAGTTAATAGTTTAAGGTCATGCACGTAGATACTAGCAGCAAGATAAGGTAGGAACTCATTCAGAAATGACAGCAAAAGAGGAAGACCTATGTGTTTTGTTCAATCACAAGATGACTGTGAGCCATCAATGTGATAAATGTATGAAAAATGCAAATGCAATCCTATGATGTATCGGGAGAGGTATTTCCTATAGAGATAAGAAAGCAGCAATGTCCTCATACAAGGCATGGATAAATCCTCATTTTGAATATTATGTACATATCTGGTCATCCATGTTCAAGAGAGATATATACACCTGGAATGGATGTAGAGAAGGGCTACTTGCATGATTAGGAGATTGTGGAGCCGATCTTGTGAGGGAAGATGAAAAGAGTTTAACTTTTTAATTCAGCAAAATTAAGGCTGGGAAGGGATATGATTGCTCTCTATAAATAAATCAGGGAAGTAAACAAGGGAAGAAGAAGAGCTATTTAAGCTAAAGGAGCAAGAACCAATGGGTCTGAATGAATTTAGGTTGGAAATATGAAAAATATCTAACCACCAGAGCAGTCAGGGGCTGGCATATTTTTCCAGTAGGAATAGTGAAGGCAAGCAACCCTCTTGGTTTCAAGAAGAATGAAGGAAAGCAATGGCAAGACATGGTTTCCATGACTCAGGAAGACATGCTTTTAAGATGAAGAATGAGGAGAGGAAGGGAAAATGGGAATGGAAGAGGAAGAATTAAGACTTCCCTCTCCTCTTCTTCCATCTCTTCTCTTCTATTCTGGAATTTCTCTTCCAGTTTTTCTTCTAATCTTTTTTTTTCTTTTTTGTACTGTTGTGTCTCAAGTTTCTTAAATTACTTTCCCTTCCTTTTTTATTAAAAGTCCCCCATTCTTTAAATATAAACAGAATGCTTACAGACCTTCCCATGGCCCCTTACTTAGTGTTGTCTCATATGCCAATTTAAAGAGACACTAACAATATCTTATGTGCCAGAATAGATATGGGTACACAGAGGAGTGAGAAGTCAGAATCCTTTGTGATCAATTGATATTTATTACTCACAGACAGATCTTGCATTGATTTCTAGATTTGGCACATTGTGTTTCATAAAAAGGGGGTGGGGGAGGACTGGAGCAGGGAAAAGGGAGGGAAAATTAGCAATTAATATTGAAAGATTCAGAGCATGTACAAGGCATGTCTTACTTCTGTCCTAACTGCCATAGGAGCTTTCGCTGCACAGTGCACACAGCACCTGCAGTGGCTCTGATTACATTCTTGTAACTATACACCATTTGGACTCAATTCTGGGTGATGTCGAGCCCTTACAGCTCTGGCTGATGCCAGTTAACACATTAGCTGCTCAGCACCTCTCAGGTGTTAAGGCAGAAAAAAATTATATAGGACAGTCATTTGCGCTCCAGTAAAACTGTACTTGCAATCAGATGGGATCAAAATATCTGAAAATCACCTTTAAAATATGCTTACTTTATGACATTGACCAAGTCAGTTAACAGAACAAGCATCCATCTCATATGAGACTGGCATCTTTTATGGCAAAATCATGATCAGACCTTTTTTTTTCCCATAGTAAGAGTACCATCATCCTATAAAATTTCTAATCCTGAGTTGGATTCCTAGCCCCATGAAAGTGTGAATGCAAGAAGTGACTTCTTTTAGACAAAATCTACCACAAAATGCACTCACTTAAGGTCCATTTTGAATATTTATTTCAGGGACCTCTAGCACTGCCAAGTTACTTTAAGCCCAAATGCTGGAAAGAGGTAATAAGTTATTCTTAAGTCTCTTTAGCAGCCCACTCCCATGAGCTACATTTCAATCTTAGATGTCTTCAAATAGGATGATTTTGTTATTTAGCCTTTCTGGTTTGCATGTGGAGAAAGCCTTTGGTAAGTACTGTGGTAGAATATCTGCCTTGGAAGTAAAAGTGCATATTTTGCATAAACTGATTCTTTTAAGTATCTGTAAACATGAAATGGGGATTTCTCTTTCCAAGATCTCTCTTTGGCTTGACCTAAATTCCTATTTGATATTAATTTTCTCAGTGAAGGATGAATATATATATTCTCATCCTTATTCATTTTCAGACCTAAAAATCCTGAATCCATGCCATAATTTTTTATTAAAGTCATTCCCTAGTTAGTTAGTTATTTAGGAAAGATACTTTTGTGCTCCCTTGATCATTATTTTATGTCCTTCATACCCTGAAAAAGTGTGTATTTGCTTTTGGTTAAACATAAATGAATAAATAGAATACAGGTTAGCTGAGGTTACAGTATCATCAGCCAGTGAATAAAGGCACAGAGAGTTTAGCATGTGCACAACTCAAAACATTTCATTTTTTTGTTTGTTATATGTCATGTTCAGTTATTTCAAGATAACTGAGATCACACATCACAAATTTTTATCCAAAGTGCTTTATTGTGGTGGGGAGGGAAGACCGGAGAAAAGAGAACAATGCTATGCAAATGCCACAACTCAGCCCATACTGAAATCATCTGGCAGCAATTTAGGCAGAAGTAAATAAAAAGAAAGATAACTTCTCTCCCTTGGGAGGCCTGCCAAGTAAATTTCATTAATTTTTTTGCAGTTTTACCATATGCAAGCCTCATTTCAAACAATCAGATTAAATTCTATCGGTTACCCTACAAGGATCAGAAGGATAAAAATAATCGACCCTTCAAGCCAGAAGAGGATGAATTCTGGAAAGTATTTGTGTTTAGAAAAGTCAAGCTGTCACCACCTGTACTGAGAAGAATGGAGATTCTTTAGCCGTATAGGAGTTGTCTTAAAGCAAGCCAGTGGTCATCTAGCTGGGCATCTCATCTCCAACAGCAACAGCTTATGCAGAGGATTTCAGAGTAAAATGTACAGTATCAGAGGATAATTTCATCTTGATCTCCCAAACTCTCCAGATGGTGGTCCTTTTATGCCATGAAAAATGGGAAGTCTAAAATCTTTCCCAACCATGCAGTTGGTCCAATAAAGATATACACTTCCAAAATATCCTTGCTTCTTGCAGTATATACAATAACATTTATGTGTGTATTTCATCTAGTGTAGCTTCAAATTTTCTCCTTTTTCAGCCTAATGTCTCATCCTTTTTTGAAACATCAGGGGCACTGTTAACTTAAAAATCATATTTGTGCTTGAAAATTTTAGAACTAATCCTGTTATAACTAACAGTTAAGATTACTGCAAATGAAGGAGACAGACATAGTCACTGCAACTCCTTTTAAGTCATTTTTTCAGGTTGATTGGATTTCAAATTGGTAGTGTCCCAAACTATTTGCTGCAATCACAGCCATAGCAGAGGCAAATTGCCGGTAAATTCTACATATTGCATAACATTCTATTTCTGTCATTCATTTTCACTTTGTTGCATTTTCATTTCAAAAGCCACCTGCCCTCCTGACTTTAGAGATGATTAGGCAATGCCTGAAATCATGTGATATGGTTATCCAGAGTCCCAGCGGGGTCAATGTTTTGTCATCAAAGAATACTGAAAGACTACAACATTTAAAAGGATAGGTGGCAAAATAACAAGGCAAAACAGTTAATTGAAATGGAAGAGAATTTTTAAAGCAAAAATAGTTTGAATATGCCTATGTTGCAGTCAAGCTTCAGCAAGCATGGCCAGAGTTTGTCTGTGCATGTGTGTTGGGAGAGGAGGGAAGGAAGGAATGGTGTCCAGAACTGATTCTGGATATGTAGCAGACACCATGGGAGAGTTTGATTTTATTAAAGCTTTATAAAAAAAGGTCAAAGGTCTACCTGATCCAATGGGCTAGTGTCATTAAGACACACCCATTGCAGTTGTCAATTGCTCACTGGGAATGAAGGGATTAGTAGCACAACTGACAACCTTTGACCCCAACTCAAATGATATGGAGCCCATTTATAACTGACAGACAGGACGCTTCTAGCATAAGGCTGGAATAAGGATTTAATTTATGTCTCTGGAGATGCTGACAGAAATTACATTTTGTTGTGCACTCAGCTACTGACAAAAGTGCGTGGTTGCAGAACACTTAAAGTGCTCGATTACATAGCAAATGAACCCTCATTACATGAGGGTTCAGACGAAGGCGCTGCAAAGCAGAGCACTAACAGAAGTAATTCTGTTAGTGCACACCAGGAGTAGGCCTGGCCTCAAGCAGCCTAGCCCTTTCCCCAGTGCTGTCTTCAGGATGAGAGAGGGGAAGGGAGAGGAGGGAGTTCCATCTCAGGTTTGCCCAGCCTATGCTGGAGGAGGAAGGGTGGGTGGACCTGCCCTACCCAACCTATCCCCCTCCTCCAGAGCAGGCTGGGTAAATTCCAGAACAGATTTCCTTCCTCTGCCTTCTCCCTTTCCCATCCCGAGACAGCACCGGAGCTGGGAGAGCAGGGACAGGGCTAGGGGAAGAGGCTGCAGACATGCAACCTCTCTCACTAGATCAGCTCCTAAGTGGAGCTCAATCCTCCACCTTCTTGATCCAGCAGTGAACATTTGTTGGGTTGGTAGAATTGGTCTAACTCATGGTAATTTCTGTGAAGCACTGTGAGTTAGACCGGGGAGCTGCACATCTGTCTGCACTTTGAAATGAACAGCAAGGTGCTTTAACTACTCTGCTACCCTGGGCCATGTAATTTATTCAGCTGTATTGAAAATGAAATAATGAATATATAGCTGGCTCTTTTCTCCTAATTACTATGCTGTAGTATAAATTAATTGCTCTCTGTAACTTCAAGGGGCATAATCTCATGATAAGGAGAGCCTAGAGCTCAGACTTCTGATTTGCTGGGCAGTTGTTCTTACTGCCATATGCTTGGGCAAAAGATAGGCACCTCTACTGCTGCCACTGAAATCATTCATAACTGTTATATTGAACTCAGTGCAGCTATCGGTGAACTGTTAGTTAAGGTGGGCACCTCTTCTCCAGGTGATCTGGATCTTGACAGGTTCTAGGTGCTTCTCTTCCAACCCTGAAACAGACATCTAAATTTCACAGAGGAATGAAGGTTCAGACACTTCCCCTACCCAGCATTTCCAACTGGTTTGATGCAGCCTAGTTTTCCAGCAGGTAGATGCTTATCTGAATTGCCCTTAGGAGGTAAGCATGTATCTCCATTCACTACTGTGGAGTCATAGGAACTAACTCTGGCAATTTGGATCTCTTTCCTGATACAAGTAGGCTACATTTTAGTAATTTGTATGTCAAAGCAGCAGTGCCTAATGGTTGATTTGGATCAGAACTAGTGGCCACTGAAGTCAGTGTTAATCCATCTCTTTGCATTTATTTGGCCAGATGTAAAATGGGGCTAACACCTATATTGTCCTTTTAGATTGTAAGCTTTTCAGAGCAGGGATTGTTTGTGCGTAATGTACAGTGCAGGCTTCCACATTTGGTTGGGATTTGTAGGTGCTACTTATATGAAGATAATAAAAGTAACAGTATAACTTTAGTATGTTTGAATCAAAGAGCTTAAATCCCAGGCTTTCCTGAATGACTTATATATGTATTTTTCCACTTGGCTTCTTCAGTGGACATTTAGAGGATGTATGCAGAATACTGACATAGCACAAAATTGACTCTGCTCCTAACAATCTCCCAGTCTCCAGCTGATCAAATACAATATCTATAGCCAGTTCATCATAACACCAGATTCCTCATTGTAAATCTGCATCACTTCAGGTAAGACATGAACATTAGGAATGGCTAGCTTTCTTCCTTTGTACCATATACAGTTCAAACATTGATTCAGGTGCTAGATAGATGACATTTGTCCTTTTTGTGAATGGAGAATTATGTGGTTAATGGATACATCAATGAAAACATTTACATATTGATGAAAATGGGGTTGGAGGGAATTTTCTACCCTTGTGATTTTATAAATTGGTTTTACCGATTTTATAAAGACCACATTTATCTTCATGGCGTTAGTAAAAAAAAAAAATCCAAAATCTGCTATAGCAAAATCCTTAGTTATTGACAATAAACATTTTTCTTCTGACCCAATTTTGAGTCTCTTACCAAAACATTTTCTCCATATACAGTTGCCGTAAAATAATCTAAAAAAATAAATTAACTGACATCATAAATTCATTCTGCAAAAACAATTTCCCTCCTCACAGGACAATAGATGCATACTCTGTCCTAGTATTGAATAGCAAAACAAAAGATGACCAGCCAATGGTTAACTTTGTATATGAACTACAAGTGATTTTGTTTCCTTCTCAGCAATATTTTTTGTTTTAATCTTTAAACCTTTGGCAACTTAGGAACCTCAGACAACTTTACTGATGGAAAAGGTATCTCGAGTAATTTACTTTAAGCTTTTTGGTATTGCCTTTTTAATGACTGTGGTCATATCTCATGGCTACTATCAAGTGCAAGGCTTCTAGACATCATCACAACATAAACAGTGATGATAATAAATACTTTTTACATTTGTCATTTGGTGCATTGAATTTGTTATTCTTGGTTGATAATTCAGTGGCTGGAGAGGATTTCATTGGCTTAGATTGGAGGGCTAAATGCAGTGACCATATTCTTGGCATAATGCACAGAAAAAATGAATGAGATAGCATGAATGGATAGAACAATTACTATGGTTCTACTCCAGTTTGTTTAAAGAGATGGTCTGGAATCCTAAATACTCAGGAAATCCTTTCCATAAGAGTGTCTCTGTTACCAGTCTAGCTAAGCTTCTTGGCTCTCACGTTGCCCCAGTTTATTCAGAAACACCTGTCCTGTGCCATATGGAAATGATTTTGTTGCCATAGGTACAGTTAAATGGAGAGCAAGCAGTAAAGTATCCTTAAAAAACCAGGGTAGCATAATAGATACAGTGAAAGTAGTAGTGTGGAGTTTCAATAATACATTTCCTTAAGGACATTATCAGGCAAATACAGCACCCAGCAGCTTATCATCTAAGGACTGAGCTGCAATTGTTCTGACGTTCCAATCAAAACTGAAGAGGATAAAAGACAAGATGCAGCCAGCATGCATTGTCTCATTCTTCCCTCTTGCCAGAATTGTGATTACAGTTGGTGCCTATGTGGCAAATTATAGATCAGGACATATTTTGCTGAGCGCGCAAGCATCTTTTTGCAAGCAGATGAATGAAGCACTTGAGGCGAGTGAATGAAAGGTGTGGAGCAAGTCAAACCCTGAGGTGGGTGTGGAGGAGGGAGGCAGAGAGAGATGCTGCGACAAGCCTGGGCTCTGATTCAGAGTGTATTATTCTATTCAAAATAGCTCATGCTATTGCATCAAACTCTGTGGTTACAACTCTGATTGAAAGATGCAATCCACAGCAAACAGGGCTTATGTCATTCTGTTTCCCCCCACCCTGCCTTCGCATACAATTGTATTGCTCTTGGTGTACAGTAAAACTACCAATTCAGGCTTCTCCTTGCAGTTGGAAACTGTTATTAAAACGCTCTTCTTCTCCAATGAATGGATCCCCCTTACTGTGGCCAAAAAAAAAAAAACAACATAGAAGAAGAAAGAAAATCCTTACCCTCTTTTTAAAAAATTGAAAAGCTGAACACTTCTTGACTGGAAATCCATTCATGTCTTTGTTGACCATTTTTCCACAATGAAGAGTACACAGTGATAGATCCAGTGTGGCACTTGCTTAGTTAGTGCATCTGTTTTCCTCGGTAGCCTTCCAGTTAATGAAGACAGAGTAGCGCTGGAGGATCACAGGCACTGCTCAGACAACTATTTTTTTACACATCCATTCTGTTGCACCAGTGACTGCAGCTGCAGCAGGCACAGCAGCCCTCAGCTCTCGGATGCGATAGGCTAAAAGCTTTGTAAAAACATTCCTTAAATATATACACGCCTAAAAAATCAAGTGACAGCTCACAAATCACAGGCAGCAAATCTCCAGGGAAGTGGATCTCACAGAAAACCCTGTCTTACCACTGTGTGAGAACTACTGGTACCTCATGCTTTATAAGCAATGAGGCTAGGGTAGTTGTTTGGCTTCTCTTCTTCAGGTGATGTGATTCACCGCTGTTTGAGATGAGAGCTGTTTCTGATTGTGCAAGTTCCTGTGGGAGCTGCAGTTCAGCAACAGCGCAGAGAGAGAGAGAGAGAGGGAGGTACAGGAAGGAGCAGCAGAGCACAAATAAGCATGTGAGGGATGGGAGGAAGACTCAGGGCACCGAAGCTCTAAGAGGCAGTATGTTTCCCTGGGGAAGGTGACACTGACAGCTTCTGTTTTTGCATTTGGGTCATCTTGGCATAAAAAGGAAAGAGACCTGAGTCAATTTAAAAAATAATCCTTTCATTTCACTCTCCAGTGCACTAAATCAGATGGTAGTTTGGGAGGGGAGCCCCTCTTCCCCCTGCCCCCATGCACATGTAGATGATATATGCAAAATCAGTTTTTAAGACAGGACAAATGTAGACAGAAAAAACATGAAAGCATGGAGGGGGGACTTTTGATTTTAAAGAAAGCAATGTCATGAAATGTCATGGTCACATTGACGTAGAAATATAGTAATAAGGTGAATACAGATCTATTTAGATGCGTTTCTCTAGTCATGGATGCATAGACTTTAAAGTCAGAAGGGTCATTAGATCATCTAGTTTGATCTTTTATATATACTTTTACATTTCTACTAGTGAGGGTGATTAAATATTGAAACAAACTAACCAGGGAAGTGATATCTCCTGATGTCTTCAACTAGAGATTTGTCTGGAAGATTTTCCTTACCCAAGACACATATTAGGCTTTAGACAAAGATTATTTGGGCTCAGCATAGACATAACTGTGTGAAATTGAATGGCCTATGACAGACAAATGGAAATTATATAGATAGCTGTAACTTACATCTAATTTGAATACCTGGCTTCAGTTTCTTGCTGTTGTTTCTTGTTGTGCCTTTTCCTGCTAAGTTAAAACAGCCTTTCAATATCCAGTATGTTCTTTCTCTGAAGGTAATTGTACACTGTAACTCAACCATCTTATTGATACACTAAACGGATTGAGCTCTCTCACTGGAAGGCTTTTTCTCTAGCTCTTGTATTATTACTTTTTTTCCTCTTTTCTGCACCCTCCAACCTTTTTCAACATTCCCTTTAAAATTGGAAATGCAGTATCCCAGCACTGTGATGCAGTATTCCCGTACTGGAATACCATATACAGAAGTAAAATCCCTTCCCTAGCTCTACACAGCAATTCTACTACTGTTTATACCTCCAGGATCACATTAGTCCTTTCCTCCTATCACCATATATTGAATTCCTTGAACTTGTGGTTCCTAAATCTCTTCTAAAGTCATTGCTTCCCAGAATGCAGTCTCCTATTCTGTAGGTATGACCTGCATTCCTTGTTCCTAGGTATATGAATTGGCTATATGAAAAATAGAACAAGTTGGGATTTTTTTTTTAGGAAAACAGCATTGTGTGGGAACAGAAGCTTTTTGTTAGGAGGGCAAATGCTAGTCAAAATAAGAAAGGGAAAATGTTTTCCTACTCATTAGACCAGTTGTTCTCAATCTTTTTTGTACCAGGACTCATTTGTAAACATTGATGACCAGTCCTGACCCACTGCAACCCAGCTCCCTAGTGTGTGGGGCATGGAGTGGGTATGTGGGGCGTGGGGAGGTGTACATTGGGGGCCTCAAGCAGCCCCTCGCAGGCTGGAACTCTGCCAGTCTGCAGGGGGAAACCTGTGGTTTCCCACGTTTTTCTCCTTTAAAGGAGAATCCATTTTTAAAGTTTGTTTATAACCCTTTCATATATTCTTGTGATCCACTTTTGGGTTATGACCCACTGGTTGAGAAACACTGCATTAGACTACTCAGCTGCTATGTGAAAGACTTGGATTCAAGAACCTCTTCTGCCTGAATTGCAGTAGGATTTAAACCTGAGTCTTCTACCCTGGTGGTGAAAGCTTGACCACTAGGCTTGAGAGTCAGCCCTGTTTCTGGGGCTGTTTCACTTTGTGGAACTACATGAGCCTAGAAGCAGGCCCTGGCATTTTCTATTCAGTCTGAAGTCAATGGGTTATACTAGGGATCAGTGCAGTCAGTTAAAAAGTAACTTGTGATTTCAGGTGATTGATTATTTTTAAGTACCCAAGTAGAGACACCTTGAATGTACTTTTAGAAAGTGCTGAGTAACAACTCTTTGAAAGCCATGCCCCTTCATAGCATCTCAGTCAGGACTGCATAAATGAGACAACCAAACCCAATAGTTACTTTGTAAAAATCCATCTTTAATTTGTTCCTAAATCTAAATCTAATTCAGTACTGGCCCATATAGTTGAGGAAGCATGCAGGTTTTGCAGGTGTATATCCATCTTTACAAACAGGTGCTCACAATGTTCTATGGGCATCTTCCTCACCCAGTTTCATCCAACACTTTCCTGTAAAGAGCCCTAACCATCAGGACATGTACTAAACTGAGCTAAGGACACTTTTCCTCCCTCTGGTTGAAGCTGGCTCACATGTATTTTGTCTGTGGATCAAGTATAATATGGAGATCCTCCTCAAAATACAGCAGAAAGTTGTTATTTTCCTTGTTTTTGTTCAGACCGACTATGAAAAATATCATGCTCCTGTATGTGTTTTTCGATACTTGATCTATTCAGCCATTGCTTTGATCTGTCTGTCAGCCTCAGACATTTCTTCTGGGGCTCAGTGCTATCCTTTGTTTCATAAAGGGGTTTCTGTATTGCCACCAACTCCTCCATGAGCTTTTTGATCTGTCGGCTAATATTCTGTTCTCCCCCTAGCCTTTTCAAATCTAGCACCCAGCATGCCAGTGGTACTGTTGATCTCCTTTATACTAAGCATAATCAAAATTTACCATTCCTGGTGCCAGGGCTTCTGCCTACAAAGCCTAATTAGAAGCATGCCTGATAGGCCTTATTTTTACTATTTATTTCCCTTTGGATTTTAGAATATTTTCAGCTGGATTTATTATCCAGTGAAGCCATGTATGTATCCATTACAGAAACAGATGATTTCAAAATAGCTGGATAGTTTTAAAATGTCTTATGAATTGTGCATTGAGGCAGGTGAGCTGCTGTGATGTGAAAGTGCTGTTGCCCTATCAGCTATGTCACTTGGCACCTTCCTGGGCTCTCCAAGATGTCTGTATTTTGACAAGAATTCTTCTCTGCAGAAATCTTTCTTTTCCCCCAGCAGCTCCCAAGATCAGGTTCCATAGTGCCTTGCCAAGTGCATCATAGACTTCATTGGTGGTTGCAAAGCCTAAAGTTTTCAAAGGAGTGTTAAACTCTTAAACAGTCATAGAAAAGATCAATCTGTTTTTATACCAGTATGCAACAGGCATCATGATTTAAAGCCAAAGGCTTGAATATAGCTCCCCTTTAAGCAGGTAGGTAATATTTATATGGGTAACTTTGACTGTGTAAGTGGCATCTTGGGACACTTAGGAGGATTTTAGAACTTTCCTCTGTGCACAACCTATCTTGTCTTTCTGAGCATGTTCAGAAGGAATCTGCTCTGATCACATGTTCTGTGGTGATCTTATTCTTCCTTGGAAGGGGTAATTCTGTGTAGGTCATCAAAATGCTAGCTACAGAAAAAACATGACAACCGACTAATTGTTGAAAGAGGGAGGACAGCCCTCCCATACACTAGCCCAGGGGTCTAGTGGTTTGGATACATACTGTTGATCTATGCCATTTTCATCCAGTTTCATTCTACACTTTCCAGCAAAGAGCCCTGACCATCAGGTCATGGAGTCAACTGAGCTAAGGACACCCTCCCTCCTTCTGGTTGAAGCTGACTCACCAGACAGTCAAGAAAGGAAGATATGTGGGACCAGAAAGAGAGCAGGCCAGAAGGATCATGGCTCACTGAGCTGGGTGGTGTACAGAAAGAGAAGAGATTCTCTCCTTTGCTCCTGGCCCCAGTGTTGTTCCTGCATTTTACACTTAATTGTTACATTGAATGGTTTGGCAGCACTGCAGGATACTTACCCGCCTTTACCTTACTAAAAGCAAACTGGATTTCAGCCAAAGTTTGTTTCCTATGGAAAGATGTCTGGCTTTAATATTAAGCCAGAAGTATGGCTCCACAATTAAAAATCTGTGTTCACTACACTTAACTTCAATCAGAAGGCCTAAAACTGAATAGGGAAATAAGAATTGGTGTTAAGTTTCTCTAACCCTGTCAGCAGTGTTTTATTGGGAGCATCAAAGAACACCAAAGATTTTGTATACATGATGACATGCCAGATATCATGTGCTTAAAAGCAAGTTCTGAAGGTACTTCACACTCTCAAAGTCATTTTGTGGTTTCCATTAAATACCAGCATGCCCACCTTTTGATTAAGGGCTGTCAGAGAAGAAATGTGTAAGTACACAAAACAGTTGGAAAGCACATGGTAATTCCTAAATCCCTTGGAAGTCAGCCTAGGAGGACAAGATCCTGGAGATACTTATCTTCCAAATACTCTTCAATGCTTAATATTATTTGCATTACTATAGTCTATTAAGGATCATAATCATGGACCAGGCCCATACTTGGCCAGGTGTGTTACAAATATAGGATAGACCTCAGCATGCTCACAATCCAAGTACAGGGTGAGATAACACATGATATACAGAACAATAGTATAGGAGACTACAAGGAAACAACAGTATTGATATTATGATAGGCAGCGGTCTCAGCATACCCATTTCCTGATCATTTTCTTCCTCTTTCTAAAAGAAAGATAAGATGCATCTTGGTTTGATTCTCCCAGTTTACTATAAACCTATGCCAAGTACAGAAGATATGAAGATATCTTGTAAGGTCAAGCAGTAGGTTCTTCAGTGGGTCCTATATAAAAATTGGTTGAAGTCAATAAGTACTCTGTCCATGTCCTTCTGTGTAGGGTGATGTCACAATTGCCTTCAGTTTTCCGCACTGGATTTAATACTTCTCCACTGACCTTCACCAACCAATGAAGCCACAGATCCAACTCATTGTTTCTTTCACTGAGCTTCTCTGAAACTCCTAGTATCTCATTTAGCAACATTGAATGAAACCCGAACAGAGAAAAACAAGCCCTGTCCCTTTAACTCATTACTCATCTCAGTGAAGGAAGATAGTTTGGTCTGAATATTGTTCCCATCTCTTCAGCTCTTATGATGCTTCCTTAAGCAGTTGTTTACTCTTCTTGGTTCTGACTCTACCAGGGTCTGTTTTTGTCCAACTGTCAATCTCTCACCTGAACCCCTTCTTCCCCCACATTTCATCTCTTGCCTCCAGTGTTCTGCTTGTGCACTGTACTTATCTCTCACTTCCTTTTCCTGTTCAGCACTGCCCCTCTTGCTACATCCTGTTTCTTCTAGATCATAAATTAGTCCTGTAGAACAGGTGTTACTCTGGATTCTTCAGTTGTGGCCCGTTCTTTGCTCTCAAGTCATTGCAAAGAATGGGGAAGTAAGTGAGAAATGAGTCAAGAGACAGATTGCAACATGATGACATTTACAAATTGGGAGTTTAAGACGTCATTAAAGTAGGTATAAATGAAATGAATAGTGTAAATAAAGTTGGCGTGAAAAAGAAAGTAGAATTTATGAACTAAAAAGTGGGTCTAAGAGCAGGAGGATCAATCAGAAAGTAAAATCTGTTAAACTTGCCTGGAAAATGTGTACATTGTTGCTGAACACATAGATATTTTTCAGCAGTCTCCTTCTCTGCCAATGACCTTTTTACACTGACATTGTATGAGGGAGAGCCAGAAAATAATGCCTCTTAATTTTTACCTCTTCAATAAGCCATAGAGATAGAGGGCATTCTTCTTGACTTCTTGCTGAAGGGGGCCACAGTAAACTCAGAGGTCTATATCAAGAACTTGAAGAAACTGAAATATTTCATGGGTACTGTTTCATACTGAAACATTTTATGCAAAGATCCCATCCCAAGAGAGAGATGTCTGAGATGCTGTTTCTGCTCAGCAACATTTGTCAGCATGTGCCTAGTACCTGTTTATGAATACAGAGGCAATCTCATCGTTTGGATGCACTGTGCTGCCCCATCCTCTGTACAGCCTGGAGGACGAGGGATGAACTATGGTGATATTTTTCGGATGTCAGGCAAGTAAGTGATGGAGGCCATGTGATAGTGGCTGTGCAACATGGATGAGGACTTTTACAATGTTGGGATATGTTCATTAGTGGAAAAAGGCTAATGAAGGAGAAGGCTATGTTGAAAAATAGCTGTGGATTCAGCAATGATGTATACATTTTACAATAATATCTGGCTGAAGGGAAAAAATAGGTGTCACTTTCTGCTTGATCCTTGTAGCACTATGCTAAAGTATATGTCAGTCATTTCTCAGCCATTTAAAACAGGGGGAGGCAGCCTTTTCTGGCTGTGGGCTGGAATGACTCCCCCCAGGCTGTGGGAGGCACTAGGACCCTGTCACCACTACTACTGCCATCACTTGCTTTCCCAGAAGCAGGGAGGAAAGTGCCTCAAGCCCCATTTGTCCCTGTGGTGGCATAGGGAGAAGTGACGGTACTACCAAATGCTGCTAAAGCCCCATGTCCACAGCTTGGATCCAAAGCTGTAGTTGCCAACCTCTGATCTGACCTCTGAAGGTATTACTAGGGTTCCTAGTACTGTTGTGTTTCAGTGCTAACAAGATTTATAAAAGGCATATTTGGCTTTCATTTAAAAAAACAAAAAACTCCAAATATGATGCGACGGCTGACGGAGGCACGATGCTTTCTCAAACTAATTTTACTCCCACAATATTGTAACAAAAAGGAAGAAGCAAAGAAGAGGGAACTTCCACAATTGTGAGAGGTGAAACTAACACTCACAGGGGCCCGGCCATGGGAACTGCTACAGCATAGTGGCTCTGAGTTGGAAATGTGGGTCAGGAACCAGTCATAAGAATGTCTTCTCCTTCCTCTTCCTTGGGGGAAGTTGTGATTGACTGGCTAATACAGTCTTTTGCAATCCATGACAGCTGGGGAGAGGAAGATACTTTTAAAAAAGAAGAAGAAACAAGACTCAGAACAACTTTCCCATGCATAGCCATGGCAATTTAAAGGTTTGATCATGCAGGACCCTTCAGGCCTAAAAGCAATTGTACTGTCCCACCAAAAATCTGGGAATCATTTCTCTTCGTTATTAGGGAGAGCTCAGTTCTAGCCTACAGTGAAATATAAACATAAAACCACCACCTACAACTGGCTGCAAAACAATCACCAGACAGTAATGAGCTTGTATAGCTGCTGACCCAAGATGAATTCCTATGATCAGGATCTCCATATCTCAGGATCACTCAAGTGATCCTAGAATCCCTCCCATTTGTAGCTATAGCTGCTTTTTTAAATTTTTGTGCACTTGGTTTCCTGTTCCATTATTTCAGGGATCTTATTTGTTAAAGTCTTGTTTACATGGTCTTAACATGAACTACATGAAAACATGCCAGTTGATGGTCTGGTGTGTTTACCTTTGCTCCCTTCTTTAGGGAAAATTAAAGAACTAAATGAGACAAACAAAAGGGACCTCTTTCACTCTTGGCATTAAGCAGGACTCATTTTACTGAAATTGAGAGAGAGAGAGAGAGAGAGAGATCTTTACACCAGGGCAGGCTGAATGTGTTCTAAAAAAGTCTAGTCTAAAGGAACAAGGTAGAGGAAGGTCATCATTATTATTGCAGCCTGTTAATTAGATTTCCTGCATATGTCTAGACTGATTGGCAAGGCCTTAAACTTAAGAGAAAGTGAAAACCAATGTAAGAAAAAAGATGAGGTTTTCATAAAATGTGATCAAATCCAGGCTTTTTCAGAGCTACTTTCATGTATAAAATCCATTCAGAGAGAAACCTTCATTCAGCGGCAGCCCCAGCTTACAGGATCCTTTATTATATAGACTGTCACAGTCAACACTGACGCTGAATGAATTTTCAATGCAGGCTCTGCAGCTTCATTCATTCCCATTGCGCATGTGTGTATGATGGATGTGGGATACACTCCAGCATCAATGAGATTTTCACAGTTGCTAATAAAACATTGTTGATTGTGTACACACAGACTAACAGATGGAACTAACCAGGAAGGACAAGGCCAATGGAGAATTAAATCCACCTATAAAGAAATGTATGTGATGAATTAAAATCTCATAAACAGGGTGTGATGGTAAATGTGTGAGCGATACCAAAATAAACAGGTAAAAACAATATAAACAAGTATGGGTTCCAGATAGATTGATACACACACACACACACACACACACATATATACATATACATATATATATACACACACATATATATATAAAAGGGGACAATGTCCTAACAAAGGTCTTGTAATAAATATATTTCACTTAAGCTCCTGCCCCAGCCACTGTCCAAAGGCATATACCTAAGCACCTTTCCCAGCCACTGTCCAAAGGCATATACCTAAGATTATAAGACTAAAATCATGGGTAATCACCTTTCACTCCTTGTTTGAATAGGATCACTAAGATTGTAAGGATAAATGGCAGCCCCAGTATTGGGGGCTATTTGCTTTAAAAAGATTCAGACAATAATGTCCATAGTTTGTGAGATGAACATTCAATCTATCACTATGCATGGCCTTCATATTTAAGTTCATATTACAGTAATATCTCTGTTATCTGGCATGAGTGGGGAATGGGGGGTGCCGGTTACCTAAAAATTCCAGTTATCTGAAAGCTATACTCAAGGAAGACAGTGCCATACTTGTAGTGCAAATATTCAAAGAATGAGTATACAATACATTACAGTATAACATACTGTATAAAGAATAAAATAGTATATGGATAAAAATGCCATAATAGTCAACCACCCCAAACACTAGGTCATCCCAGCTGCAGGCTGCTGCAGCAGGGGGGAGGGGTGCACACACTCAAATACCCTGTGTGGGTACCCTCAGAGCAGTGCAACAGGCAGGAAAGCAGTGCAGCGCAGCACTGTGTGCGTCCCACCACTGAAATTCTGGTAAATTAAGTATACTGTTTAGTTAAATGCTGGATAACAGAGATTGTACTGTTCAAGCTTTTGTAAACCTGCATTGATAAACCTGTGAGTGCAGGTCAAATCAAATTAAACTCTATACCATTTTATCATGATTCTGGGGAACAGAATGACTAGCTTTTTTTCTTTTGAGGGATGCTTACTCTTTCACCTGGATCTTCAGACAGTATCTGTTAACATCTATCTTTAGCATCATCTTAAGGTAGGCATCTTGATAAAGGATATTGTAGGGGATTTATCCTTTACATTCACAGAAGGCTAGCAGAAATAAGGAAATACTCCCACTCTTGCAGTTCTGTCCTCTCTATCAGTAAGGCTAACTGCACTTTGTCGTGCATCCACAAATGCATCACAAGCAGGTCCAGGGAGGTGATCCTTCCCCTCTTTGCAGCATTGGTCAGGCCACAGTTGGAGTACTGTGTCTAGTTCTGGGTGCCGCACTTCAAGAGGGATGCGGCTAACATTGAGAGGGTCCGGAGGAGGGCCACTCCCATGGTCAGGGGGCAGCTGGCCAGGCCCTACGAAGAGAGGCTGAAGGGCCTGAATCTATTCAGCCTCCACAAGAGAAGACTGAGAGAGGATCTGGTTACCATCTATAAACTTACCAGGTGGGATCAGTGGACAATAGATCAGGGTCTGTTCCCCTGGACACCACCTGGGATAACAAGGAATAATGGCCACAAATTGATTGAGAGTGGGTTCAGGCTTGATATCAGGAGGCACTACTTTATGGTTAGGGCTGCCAGGCTCTGGAATGGGTATTATGATCCCAGCACTCGTTCCTGCCCAGGGCAGGGGTTTGGACTTGATGATCTGTTCAGGTCCCTTCTGACCCTAGAAACTATGAAACTATAAACCCCTCTAGACCCTCAGCTCTCATTCTTTGTGTAGTCACCTCACAAGGTTTGGCTGGTGAAAAGGATACTTTGCTGGAGTCCTACCCCATACCCACTATAAGGCATTCAGGTACTGCTTTGTATTTTATGTAGTCCTGATTATTTTTGTCTATTCCCATTGTTGGCATTTGGTGGATTTTACAAATACTTTCCCTCTTTGTGTGTTTAGTCCTATAAGAAAACATGCCAGTTGATGGTCTGTTGTGTTTACCTTTGCTCCCTTCTTTAGTGAAAATTAAAGAGCTATAAAAAGAAGAAAAGCTAGAAATGAAACTGTCCTGCTTGGCCATTGTGGTTTAAATTCAACATCGCTAAGCATATAATTCATATACCTGAATGCAAGTCTTAAATATGAGCGATTTCTGACTGAATGTGATTGGAAAGTTTATACTGCTTTGTATCCTGATCAAAAACATGTCTCCTGTTCAATCTTGCTACTTGTGTATAGTTTGAGTTGCCACAGAGAAATAAAACAAATGTCCCAAATACACCAAATCAATAGCATGTCATCTACTTACTGAGGACTGATTTGTGACAGTAGGCACAGATCTAATAAAGAATGATGGTATAAATGACACCACCTCAGCAGTATATGACTCAGAAATACCCACTGGGTGCATCTACATGAGCCACCCACTGTGCAGTTGTTACTGTGCAGTCATTTAGTACTTGCATAACCAACTACTAAATGCACAGTAATCAGCATTACTGCACGGTAGCGTCGCGACATGGTTGCCTAATAACACTTCCTGTGCAGTAGCTCATTACTACAGCACAATAGCTTGTTACTACTGTGCAGTAGCATCACATCACAGTTAGTGCCCGGCAATGCTACTACACAGTAGTAGCAAGCTACTGTTCAGTAGTAACAAACTACTGCTCAGTAAGTGTCTCATGTAGACGCACCCACTGAGTCACAGCTCTTTACCTCCTTCTCCATTAATCCAGATGGATATTTATTTATTGGTGGCATATACCATCAGTTACAACATCTTTCGTGCTCTGGCTTAGCTATGCTGGCTAGTCAATAAGAGAGAATAGCCCAGGTTCCACCCATTCTCCATCCTTTCTCATCCAGTCAACATCCAGTCAACATCCTTTCTCATCCAGTTTCAACATCTCTTGCACTTTGGCCACCTTAGGACTAACAGGCGTAAGAGTATAAGGACATGCTTAGCTAGTATAGCTCAGGGGCATGGTCCAAGTCACTCCTATGCACAAGTGCCTAGTCAAAGTCATAGTCTATCCATACAGATGGGCAACCTGAAGTGCAAAACACATGATCATCCAACTAAACGACTGTTCTCAGAGGAAAACAGCATCAGCCTTGTCAAAAATGCCCCTCCCCCAACAAGTAATCTAAAAGTTAGCCACTTGCCTATCTAGGAAGTCTTCTTTTTCAAATGGTATTTTTATTTTAATAAAAGACTATCAAAGTGTAATGACCTTGCTAGTTCAGTTTCACAACCCTAAAACTCAGGTTAAAACACAGGAAAGTCTTCACAGATCAGCCTTGCAATTAAAATGGAGCTTGTACAGGTTTCCCTCGAATTAAGCGGTAGTTGCATTCCCAGAAAACTGTGCATAAATTCAATTTGCATAAAGGGAACCCAGTTTATAATGTAACAAATAGGAATATGTTCCCACAGCACTGACGGAGGGAGGAAGTAAGGCTGGGGCCACCAAAGGGGCAGGGAGAGGGGCTCAGTGCAGCCCAGTGGCTGCAAGCAGGCAGTGTTGGCCACTTATGGGGCTGCAGCTGGGGTGGCACTGGGCTCTTCCCAGCACTTGGGGAGGGCATCAACCTGCTCTTGTCCCGCTGCAGGCTGGAGCCAATGGCTGCTGCAGGTTGGGGCCGGCAGTGGCACCAGGCTCTTCCCAGTGTTTGGGGCAGGCGGCAACCTGCAGTGAGATGACAGCAGACAGGGGCCAGCAACCGTAGCCGGCTGGGGCTGGCGGCAGCACTGGGCTCTTCCCAGTGCTCGGTGGTGGCACTAGGAGGGCAGGTGTGGGGGGACTATGGTGAATTTTGGGGTGGTAGCAGCTCCCCTCCCATCACCACAGTCCACCCTGAGCACTGGGAAGAGCCCAGTGCTACTGCCAGCCCCAGCCTGCTCTCATCGTGCTGCAGCCTGCCACCTGCCCTGAGCACTATGAAGAGCCAAGTGTTGCCACCAGCCCCAACCTACAGCAGCTGCTGGCCCCAGCCTGCAGCGGGATGAGTGCAGGCTATCACCAGCACCAAGCATTGGCAGCCTGATCTCATCCTGCATGCACAACCCAGCGAAACCCCCTAGCCCGCAGCCTTCCTGCAGTGCATGTAGAAGCAAGAGCCAGACCCCACCCTGTCCTGGGGTGCCCTTTCGGGGTGCATGTAGCAGCTAGAGACGCCCCCTTGGTCCTGCACCCTGCATCCACTCACAGTTTCCTCTGCTTTGCTCCATGCTGCAGCCCCAGGAATGACCAATGGGCTGTGCCATGCCCTTCCCCCCACCGCTGCCCCTACAGACTTACCTCGCCATGCCCCAGGCCTCTGCTTCTCCCCACTCAGCTCAGCCCCTCCTGCAGCAGCCCTGGGAGCAGCCAACACCACCTCCCTGCACCACAGCACAGCCCAGGGGTTGGGGTGAGTGGGGACAAGCAGAGCCCAGAGCTAATCATATAAGAGTAAATTTACCTCACATATAACAAATTTGGGGTATAAAAGGGGTCACTACATAAGAGCAAATTCACATATATAGAACCTGCATACATGAAGGGAAACCTGTACTTTATTGCAAATATGCACAAATGATTCATAATAGCAATAGAATATGTAGGTAGTAAATATATTTCCCAAATCATCATATCATAGACATTCATCAGATAATGTCACTGGTGGTTAGACAACATCAATAATGGTCTTTAGGACATTTGCTAATGTAGTTAGGCTAATAGAATCAAATTGGTGTGTGTGATTGAGTGAAATATCCTAAAACTTGGCTGCTTCCTCTTAATATGCATAGGAATGCCATTTAGTCATGATAAATATTGAGCTATAAACTGCTTCAGAGTTCAAGAGAGATTTCTTGGTTTCAGAGTGTTTCTCTGATGTTACAGCAGTGTTCCTTGGGACTTATTACACATTGCTGTTTCTTTTAATCTAGTATACTTAGTTTCAATGTCAATTTTAGGTCATCCCCCTGGAACTACATGAAAAACCAAGTCTTGATCATTGCCCACTTTTATGGAAATTCAGTGTGAGCAATTACGAGCTGAACCCTGACAAGGTCACATTTATAAGCAAGAGCAAATATGAGAGCTTATTGAGAGTGACTGCTCACTGAACAGCACAAGCAAAACAAAATGCAAATATGCTCACTTGGCTGCAGCACGCATTGTACTTGCTGAATTGATGCAATATGACTCGAACTGCTGTATTCCTTCTACACGCCATCCTCTAGTGAGCCTTGCTAAGTACTGAGAGGTTACACCACTTCTGCCAGTGTGTTTAGTTAGTCAGGAAGGGCCTAGCCATGGTAGTGGAAGATATTTTCAACCTGCAAAGTTTCCAACATGGTCTTAGGACTGGGGATGGATTTTCCCTTTCCTTGATGGGGAGTGTTAAAAATGCAAATGTTTACATTTCAAATGAAATCATTTTTTGAATGGTGAAATCTCATATTTGGGTTTAACCATATTTTGCATCTTGGTGGTTAGGGCACTGCTTTAGCACTGTATATGCTTTGTACATTAGACAGAAATAACCCTAGTAGGAGGGACCAGAACCCAAGCCTTCCCTCTCCAATCCTAGCTTAGAAATAGTAAGCTATTACTATTCAAATACAATACTTAATTGAGGTAGGTAGTGGAAAGATATATCAGGATCCTCATTTAAATGAAATCAGAACTATTCAAATGTGTATTACAGGCACTGTTAAATTAACAATTTATATTGAGCACTTAGGCTAAGTGCAAGTATTCATGGGGGTTGGAGGAGGTTAGATCGGGTTAAAATGGCCATCTGATGTAACATAGTTCACCCCTTATGCGGACCATAACACTTCATAGATTTCATAGATTTCATAGACATTAGGGCTGGAAGGGACCTCGGAAGACCATCAAGTCCAGCCCCCTGCCCAAGGGGCAGGAAGTCAGCTGGGGTCATAGGATCCCAGCAAGATAAGCATTCAAATTTCTCTTGAAAGTGTTCAATGTAGGTGCTTAAATCACCTCTGATGGCAGGCTTTTCCAGACCTTGGGGGCTCAGACAGTAAAGAAATTCTTCCTTATGTCCAGCCTGAAATGGTCTTGCAGGAGTTTATAACCATTCGACCTTGTCATCCCTTGGGGCACTCTGGTGAACAATCGTTCCCCCAGATCCTGGTGAACACCCCTTATAAACTTATAGGTGGCCACCAGATCCCCCCTGAGCCTGTGCTTTTCCAGGCTAAAGAGCCCCATAGCGCTCAGCTTGTCGTCATAAGGTCTGTTTTCCTGGCCTCTGATCATGCGCATGGCTCTTCTCTGGACTCTCTCAAGCTTCTCCACATCCTTTTTGAATTGTGGAGCCCAAAACTGGATGCAGTACTCCAGCTGTAGCCTCACAAAGGGGAGAATGACGTCCCAGGATTTACCTGAGAAGCATCTATGGATGCAAGCCAGCGTTTTGCTTGCTTTACTAGCCGCAGCATCACATTGAAGGCTCATGTTCATCTTGCGGTC